>NW_019525136.1:1410524-1448847 GCF_002814215.2 Seriola lalandi dorsalis
GTCCTGATTAATGTTCCAAACACATGGTTAACATACTGTTGATACTACAGTTTCCACATTTCAAACTGAGCACTGTGTGTCCTCCTCAGGGAGACTGTGAAGACCACGCCACCCTGCTGTGCAGCCTCCTGCTGGGCTTTGGCCTGGATGCATATGTGTGTGTGGGCACCAAAGCCAAGGGAGTGCCACACACCTGGGTCCTGACCCGCGGCACTGATGGGAGCATTACATTCTGGGAGAGCCTGGCTGCACACAGGTCTGACTTTTTTTTTTCTTATTATACGGTCACCTCTCCCTTGTCACTCCGGCATCAAACTACAGCTTCTACAGTGGTGCTCTCAGTGTAGTTACAACATGTTGGACATGTGCAGCAATGCAGCATATTGTAGATATTCTGCAATGGGTACTTCTAACATTGTAGAAGGAGAAAGGTTGTATTTCACAGATATTTTATACATAAATCTCAAAATTTTCAGCTAGTTTACCTGCAACTGCTGCAGCCAAACGAAATCATTTGAACTACACAGAGTTTTTTTGTTTTCGCCTCACTTTGCCTCATTAGACAGTCTTTGTGTGTTTGTCAGCAGGAGATCTCAGAATGGATTTCCATGAAATTTGGAGGCCAGGCTTTGGGCCAAGGAACAATTGATTATATTCTGGTGTTTATCCAGTTCTGGGATTTTGTCCATTAATTATTGTCGTTTTAGCCAAAAAAAATAAGAGCTGATTTCATATTGAATGAGTTTGTGAAGTTACAGTAAGTAACGGAAAATTAGGACCTTTGTATGTATTGTTGTTATTGTTTGAAGTACTGTGTTTATGTGTTTTGTAAGAGTATATAAGATATTTCACTCTCAATATTTTTGTCTACATTTGACAGATTTTTTTTCCAAGAATTTTGACCTTTGTGCGTTTTTTTTAAATATTTTTTTAATATTTTCGTTTCACAGTTGTAATTTCATTTGAATCTGTTTATAGCAGATTGTGAAAAGATGCATTTGAAACTGTGCATCATGTTCCATTTTTATCACATAAATCATTTTGTTTGTAAGTTTGTGCCTCCTGTTCCTTGTGCTCAGATACCTCCACAAGGCCATAGACCCGGATGCCCCGCCCCTGGCCCCCCAGCCCAAACACTCGTCCCCCTACCGCACTGTGGGCTGCGTCTTCAACCACCAGACCTTCTTGGCCAACTGCCAGCCATCCGATGCTGTGGAGATTTGTGTCTTTGACTTCCAGGTAGGAGCAGTTACCCCCACCTTCATCACTTAACAGGTGAAGTGGGAAACATCACTCTCATATACATCATGGTCCACTGTTGTACTTAGTGCCACTGAAATATCATTGTGTTGTTCACATTTGCTTCACTGGGAGGTTTTGTGTGAATAGTAATTTTCAGGGTTTGGTGAAATGAGTTTCTTCATTAAGGCTGCTAATCAGATTGGCCAGAGAAGATCTAATAGAACCCATGGTGAGCAAACATGTGCCTGTTTCTCCCTCAGAATCAGTCTCGGTGGAAGGCGATGAGTGAAGAGGCTCTGAAGTCTGTGTGTGCCCCAGGCTCTATCACCTCTTTGCCCCTTCTGCCTCCGCTCTGTGCCCCATCTCTGGATCCTGCTGCGTCCAGCAACCAGCTGGAGCTGGAGATGCGCTACCTGGTTTCTGAGCACAGGAAGGTAAAACCCTGCTGGATATGGATACCTGAAGCTTTAGCTGATTCATAACTCGCCTGTGCTGTGTTGTGCTCGGGAAGCTGATGATGGCTAGGGTTAACAGTTATTTACATTTATATTTAAGTAATTTACCTTTAACTTATTGTTATACTATAATCTAAGTTGTATTTGACAAATTCAGTTAAATATACATATATGTTTATATTTTCATACAAACCTGGGTGTGGCTAGAAACCACTGGGAGGAAGTGACCACAGTTTTTGATGAACTAATCCTTTAAGTGCCATTGGCTAATTACAGCTAAGGTGCTGTGTCTTGATATGCAATGTAAGAATCACTAACCACAGTATGGGCTCTGTGCTGGTCTGGCCTCCAGGATCTGGATCTGGCAACAGTCTGGGACGACCACTTGTCCTACCTGCTCTCCTCCGCCTTATCAGCCTATGAGCTGGAGCGCTGCACCGGGGTGTCCTGTGGCAACGAGGAGTTCCAGGACGCAGTGAGGAGGGCAGTGCCAGACGGACACACCTTCAAGGGCTTCCCCATACACTTCTTACACCGCAGTGCTCGCAGAGCCTTTGCCACCTGCCTCAGGTGAGACACTTTTTTGATTATACTATGGGTAGCAGCGAATGTGTGTGGTTATAAAAATCCCTTGACCTGTTACTGGGGGGATGAACTGCACGTTGGCAGGCATGTCCTTGAGTACTGCAGCTCTATACTCCAAATAAAATCCAACCACACACTCTGTATGGAGGGGAATCTCACTACAGGGACCAGAGAATATGTCGGTCTTTGTAGTGTTTTCAGAACATCACAAAGCAACAGTAATTAAACACATCCTCACATGTCCATGTTCAGCACGATTCAGTCTCTCTGAAAATTCAGCCAGAACTGAAACCGCTGTTTGTCCTGAGCTGCTGGCAGATTACATATGAGTAACATTACAGATTGAAATCTGGCTCAAAAGACACGCCATCTGTCTCCTGCCTTCATCATGTGTAACTACATACTTTATCTATGAAAGGGTTCATGAACACACAGCCATCAGTTTTGACTCTCAGTTTGTCAAGCGTTGCCATTAGGTCAAAAGAATCTTCCCTACTTATATTTCTTATTATATATTTCTTATATTTGTTATTATTTTATCAAAGACTTTTCAGCTCTCCACATTTCTTACTCTGTGTCTCATGTCACTTTCTGTGCAGGTCTCCATTCTGCCAGGAAATAGTTTGTTGTCGTGGCGACCATGTAAGGCTGGCAGTCCGTGTCCGGGTGTTTGTGTATCCAGAGAATGCGTGTGCAGTGTGGCTCATGTTTGCATGTAAATATCGCTCTGTACTCTGAGCTGCACAGAGATGGTAGCTACCAGCTAATGTTGCCCATCGGCAGGCGTGTTTTTATAATATATATTTCTGCACACACTTTGCATTAGAAAACCTGCATCCATGATTACACTGTTGTTTTTAGTGATAGAGACATTTTTAACAGATGTTTGTGACTTTTATCTCTACTCTGGTGCTTAGACCTTTATTTTGTAGTCCGGCAGCCTCTTCATTTGTACAGACTTTTACGATCAGATTTGTATTTATATATCTATTTTTGAAAATAAATTGAACTTTTGTTATGATGTACATTTTAGAGACCTAATTGAAAACATCTATTCTTTTTTGCTTTCATGAATATTAACAGGAAACAGGAACAGGAAAGTTTTTTTTAATTGCATTTTAGTTTTAAATATTAAAAATTCAGTGCACATTACAGTATTTCACTATTCGAGTCCGAGCTCGGTTTTCACTACGGTTTCAACAAACTCAAAACACTTTCACCCAGAAATCTCACATAGCCACAAAAAAAACGTAAAGAATCTGTATTAAATTAGGTAGAAAATGATGCAGAGGGTTTATTAGCATCACAACAGTGTATATGTTTTCTTAATGATGATTTTTATCATTGTTGCATTTGAAAAATTTTACAGTCATAATGACATAAATAATCCTGTCAAACAGTCAGTATCTCACATCACAACAGCCAGCGGTCATTTCATCAGTATTTTACGGATGACAAGTAGAAAAAATTAAAACTGAACTTTAATTTTAGCTATTGAATATGCTGCAATACTGTAACTATGTAAATATGTATAATATATGAAATATTTAGAGTTAGATTTTTTTAATGATTTGTAGTTGAATAACAGGCACCTAAAATGCACTGCCTGTGTTCTGAGGATTCCTCTGATAATGTAAGTTATAATGAGACTGTAATAGTAGACAATAAACCGCAGTATAATTTCAGTACATTGTAACATTTTGATAGTAATCGCAAGGCAATTGATTGCATCTCTTTTTCTTTTTGTTTGTCTCATATGAGAAATATAGGATATAAGTAATCCTGTTTAATTGCTGCTCTCTAAGATATTGTTGTGTAACTAAGGAGAAATGCTTCAAACAAACTCAGGCTTATATGAGCTGATTGTGTTCAATGGACTGAGCAAGTGATTTTGGTGTTTTATATGTAAGAGCAGCATTTTGTTGTTAAAGGTTTTGTGTTGTGAATTTTGCACAGAGAAACTGTTTAAAAACTGAGCCAAAGTGAACATTAATACTGTTCATGAATATTCATTTGTAATACATTAACACAACACTAGATGGCGATTTAAGACTAATGTTGAGACAGCGAACAGCAGCCGCCTGGCCTGCCGCATACAAAACAGTAGAGCCATTTGCTTACAGCTCTTAAGAGCATCTTTAAATGCAGAATGAATGATGTAACTGTGGTCACTTCACTGATCCGTTCCAGAAAACGCTGTCTGATAAAACATGATAAAATCAGCAGGTGTATATTTAATCAGTAGAGATGTATAAATCCGGAATAGCCATTAACAAACCTCCACTGTAGAACTAAAGGATGAAATTTAATTCCACTAATGTTGCAAAAATATTAAAGCTATTTTTCACCTTTGAAAGTGAGGAGAAACCACGGCACGGCCGTTCTTCTGGCTTGAGAGCCACTGAAATCCCACAGGCGAGTGTTGACTTCTAATTTGAGACTGGCTGATTGTGAAATTGCAGAGAAGGTGAAGTGACAGCTGCGTGGTTGAGCGAGTTATTGTGCTGTTAGGTGAAGTCAGCTCAGAAAGTTTTGCCCTGATTGAAGTGCTCTATTAATTGACACGCAGAGGGTAGTTTTGTTTTTGTGGAGTGCTTCGCTCTGTTCCTTTTTTCCCCCGCACTCTGTGCCATATTGCACAGTGCTGTTTTGAGTTCTGGGGGAATCGTTGACACATCAGCCCAAACTTTGACTAGAAGCCTGAGAGGATGGCCAATTAATTCGATTTTTCCGGGAGCTAATTTGCAATTCTGCATTTGCCCCAGAGTTGTTGAACATGAGGATCAGGAGGGAGGCTGGAAGAGTGAAATAGAGAGCTAATGAATAATTCCTCCCTTTTCTCTGAATGTCACACACACACACACACACACACGCACACACACCTTCACTCCGCTCATTACCGTGTACTACTGAAAAACTGTACAGCAAAGGAAGTGTTTGATGCTGGGAACTCAGGTATGTTTTCAGCCCATATTAAACAGCAGCGCTCAGGTGTAATTGACTAATAGGCCCTGTGGGACAGGAGCTACTATATAAAGCAGAAAGAGAGGAAAGGAGATGCTGGTTTCTAGCAAAATTGGGTGTAACAAAACCATCACTCACACCTTGAATCTCAACACTACCGCTGACGTGAGTGTTTGCATTCAGGGGAGAAAATTTCTGTAGAAGTTTCTGTTGGTGTCATGTGTGAGTGTAGAGAGGATGTACATTTCTTTTAGTTTAAACAAAACAATGAATTGATTATGTAAAGTGACTGAAAGATCAGTTTCACAGTATAAATGGCTCTGCAGCCTGTACGTTGGTAATGGTGATAAACTGGATAGAGATAGAACGAACCTGCAGGTGGAAATTATGTTTGCATTATCGTGCGTGCTCTATTTTTCACACATATATTTGTCTTCCTCTTTCCACGGTGGCATAAGCTGCTAATGAATCTTTTCCATCTATAAACAATTCACCTGCAGTTCACAAGTATTGTCAATAACTGTATCATCAGTTGTAATGGTGTTGATTGGGAGAAATATATTTTAGCTCACAGCCATCTTTAGCACATTATCGTGGGATGTTTGTTTATTATGCCTTGCAGTTAAATACTATTTTTGACAAGTCATTGAGAAAAAATGGATGTTAGAAAAAAAGAAATATTCTTAATAATTGGAAAAATACTAACTTGAAAAAAAAAAAAATCTCCACCATCACACTACACTTAATATTTTCATATTGGAAAATAAGTACTAAAGTTGCATAGTGATGTAGCACCTTACTTGTCTAATGTCTCAAAATTCCTTGCTGCACACTTGGGCTGCTCCTCACTCTGTTTTCACAACTAGCAATGAGTACAAAGAAGCTTTTGCATGTCTAGGTAAAAGGTAAAAGTTTCTTGACTTATGGGCTCACTATAATACTTAGTTTTGCACATCAGCATGAAGTTACATTTGGTTTTCACAAGAATATGAAGTATATGTGACCTGCACTTGCAAACCCAGCTAGGTTCCAATAATCACTGTAAGGTTCAGTGGCGTGCGGTGACTTTTATACACAGGCATGCAGGGCCGGAGAGCCAGCAACACCTCTCTGCACTCCTTCCTGGCTGGAGCATTGGGATTACTCCTTTCAACTGACAGTAAACATATCAAAGGTGCACTATAGAGGAAAAATATCTAAAAAAAAAAACATTTCCACGGTAATCTTCAAAATATTTCCCATTAACTGACAATGACACACTCAGTGCAGAATCCTGCATTTTCCTGCATCAGTATGCTTCTCAAACTTCCTGCAGATCTTGAACAGAGAACACTACTTATCTTTAACAGAGAAAAATATTCAAGTGACAATTAAAAAGCAGGACAGATTTCGAAGGCTTGGGTATAACATTACATGGTTAACTGTAAATATGTAAATTAATATGCGATTTTTTAAGTATTTTGAGTATTAAATGTGTTATTACCAGTTATTAATGATTGTATTGAGGATGTCTATTGTTGATTTAATCATTTTTACATGTGTGAGATGTATTAAAAGAGGAATGTGCACTGAGAGTGAACATGCACAGGGCCCAGATTTAGCTCAAACCTCCTCCCTCTTTTTCTGAAGTAAGTCTCCGGCCAATCATTTCAAGTTTCAATCCTTTTTTACATTTAAATTACAAGTTTTGTCCCAGAATTAATAATTGCGTATAAACTCAACACAGCCACACTGACCACCTCATTATTATTACATATTACAGTTCTTTCCAGGAAGTTATTAGGAAATTGCAAACATCTAAATAAGGTGTTGGTTTAATTGCCAGCTTGAATGTCAAAGCTTACTCCACACTGATGGGAATTTAATTCTGATAAACAGAAGCAGAAAATGAATCATGATTCTAAGAAAACTGTTTTCAGCCTAAAAATACATTAATAGCCACTTCCTGTGGTGTGGTTCTATGTATGGCAACGTTGGTCCAGACTGAAATTGTGACATTTTGTACAGCCATTCATTGTGCCCAGATGATGAATCATCTCCATTTAGGTTTTAGGTTTTATACCTGCAAAGCTAATCACATTCATATCAGCCTCAGCTGTACATTGTGTTTAGCACGTATTAGCAATTGTGAGCATGCTGCCAAACATATCAAACTAAGACAGAGAACATGGTAAATATTATATCTGATTAACATTAGCATTGTCATTATGAACAGATTAACATGCTTACACTAGCAATTAGCTCTAGCATGGCTGCAGACTCTTAGTCTTGTTTCCTCAGTGGTTGCTACCTGCTTTAGATTAATCCGTCTTCTTTGCCTTGGAGTTCCACTAAGAAACAGTCAGACTGCAGGTGTGATCATAGGAAGGACAACAATACAAATGCATATATGCTATTCATGCATTTCTTTGCCTGCTAATTATTTCTAATATTCTTTATCCCCAGGAGTCACAAGACGAAAAGCTTGTCTCCACACACAGAGTGCAGGTGTAGCCACTGAGCTTTGCTGTTTCCTCTGGTCACAGCAGTAAGAAGTGAGTGTCCATGGCTGGTCTCCTACATGTAGAACCACCTTATTATTTTGTTGTCACTTAATTCAATGTATAGGCCCTGGGCTCTGTTAGAGTTTGTCAAGTAAATGAGAGGACTAATGTCGCGTCTCCTCATCAGTGGTGATTTACAATCGTGGTAATATGAACACTGACAGACACTGATGTATCAACTAATTACTGTATTTCAGCCATATAAAAAAGGAATGTTTAGATGTTTAGCTCTGCACCAATTTCCATCGTGTGTGTGTGTGTGTGTGTGTGTGTGTGTGTGTGTGTATGTATGTGTGTGTGTGAATGTGAATGTTGTCATTTGCCGTCTCACAGACACGGTTACTAATTCATTACATATTTAAATGATAGAATGCTTGTTACAGATGTGACAAAAATAATAAGAACCAAATATTCTTCTTCTTTTGCCTGCAGATGGTGAGTACAGGGTTATTTTAAAAATGACAATTTGATTGTGTACACTTTTTTTCATTTTCTGGAAACACCCCCACATACACTGTTTATACATAAATGGCTTGAAGCTAATTGTTAAAGTAGTCATTAGGGTGCACCTGTAACTCCATATCTCTCCAATTATCATATTTCTCATAATATCTTCCCACCACCCATCGCCGGGTCTCTGCACCTCTCTTTCTCTTGTCTTATTTCTATTTTTGAAATGTAAAAATTCCTGCAGGGGGTAAAAGAAGGAGTGGGAGAGATACAGAGAGGAGCGCTGGGCACTGGAGAGAAATGTGTTGCATGGCCTGGAGCCTATCGGGTAATAAAGTCATTAATTCAGCTGATTAAGTTGGCCTTTGGGTTAAAGAAAAATCATATCCATCTCCCTTTGAGATGTGACTGGGGAAGCACAGAGGAGGGAGAAGCCAGCTAATTAGTGCTGAAAAACAGGAGGGGGGCCAGAGAGGGAGATGGGAGATGGAGGGAGAGACAGAAAGAGAAAGAAACTGTTTGCATGTGTGTGTGTGTAATAGGGAGGAGGAGAAGGACATGGAGGGAGTGCAGATAGGTGTTTCGACTGAACTACTAATGAGGCATGTTTGGGGTGAGGGAGTGACAAGCTCATCAAAACGCTCGCTTGCCAGGCGAGCCATTTCTCTCAAAGAGTTTGCCCGACTACCTTTGAGCCCGACGCTGCCACTTAATGATGTAAAACAAGAGAGAGAGGGAGAAGTTAGGGTGAAATGTCATTTTGCTTGCAGTTTAATGAGCTTGTTGTTGTGGGATGCAAGAGTGGAAAAGACAGGGAAAAGAGCAATAGGAGAAGCAGGCAAGAGCCTCATCTCCCCCAATCCTCCTCCGAGCGATGATGATCAGAATGTATTAACTTGTGAAACTATGGTGCTGTTATGTTGTCCAAGTCTGGGTTATATGAACAGAAAAACAGTGTTTCATACTTTCATATTCAGACTTTAACAGTATGATATCTCGCTTTCATGAGAAAAACAGAATAATAAATGCTGCTCCACAATTTGTTCAAAAATAATCTGAACTGTGCATCCTCACTTACACCATAGAGACACCGATAGAAAACTCCATGTGTATCCATATACTCTATATGTATAAATATATATATGTGTGTGTAAATAGATGTATATAAGTGCATCCCTTTAATCAGTGGTGTATTGTGATGACAGAGAAAGAGCATTTTATGAATATATTGAGAGGGAAGAAATATCAGAAGGTCGCTAGTTCAGGAAAGTACAAGAATAATATCTGGTTGTTGGGTATAGATCTAAAACCCTGATGATCGGGATTTGAAGCAGCAGTTGCAATAACATTCAAGAAATTTCACCAAGAGCTTGGCTTTTTACTAGTGATGTTGCATCAGATCTCATGTTAGAAGGCCTTTTATTCTGAGGCTGTGATGTTAAAAACCACTGTGTCAGAGCGTGCTTCACAACTGCAAAAATAATGTGGCTGATGACATTTGAATCAGGTCACTGCTTCATTTCATCTGGTCTGAACCGTGTGGAGAGCATCGTCTTTACAAAGATCACTGAGCCACACACACACAGTCTGTGGGTTATAGGAGCAACACACGTGTGTGTATCCAGAGGCACCTTCATGTCCACACCATGTCATCATACACATCACCTTACTCTTATACTGTGTTGTGTAAAATTGAATGGGATAAAATACAGACTCACTGATGGGTCTGTTTGGTGATGTCATTGTACATCATCAGCGCATCATCAGGAACCAGGTGTGAAAATCAAATTCTGGTGATTCTGTCTGGACCTATATGCTTTTAATGTATAGGCTATATGTATGTTTTGTGGTTGCACAAAGAGCTGACAGAGAACTGATTATTGGTATTATTACTGTGGCTGCAAATTGATCTCTGTTATGAATAACGACAAACAGGTAGAAAAACATTGCAGAAAGGAGATGTCAGTAATATTTTGGAGTTACTACGTTCGGGTCGCCACCTAATGAACTGACAGTGTATTAAAGATCCAAATATAGTGATTGAGTGAGTGAGTGATCAGGGTAAAATCCCTGCAGTTATGTGCATGTTTTCCCATGGTTACCAAAAGAGTTACATTAGGATTGTTTATACAGATTACTTCCTGAACAGTTCACGGACAGTTGGTGGATTTATTAGTAGTTTAGCTTTTGAATTCATACTAACACCACATACTGTATCTGCACCTGTTTGGTACGTCTGCTTCAGACCATAAGTTGAACTGCACCAGAGTGCAAAAGTACTAACTGGGCAAACACTCCAAGCTTTGTTTTAACCAAACCAAAAACATTAGGTGTGAAGACCTGACCCCATTTCCTCACTACATTTCATTTCGATGTCTTAACAGGAATTAATTTTGTATTTACGGAAGGAGATCAATAAACAAAACACACAAAAAAATGTATACCGTCCCACTACCCCACTTGGTACAATCCGGACTGCCAACCCCTGGTGGAGCAAAGGGTGTGTTAACCTCATCCAGGTAAAATGATTAGAAATCAAATGAATGAAAACGTCCTAAATAGAGTAAATGCAGTCATCAACTGAACTGGATCCACAATTTAGAAAATATAAAGCACATATCCAATAGACAGACTTCATAATAAACTAATGAATGAAATAAAAAGGGAATTGCTCCCAGCAATAGGTTCCTGGATAAATATAAATTTGGTTGAAATTAGCCCTTGGCATGCTGCCACTTGATTGACTCAAATCCCATATGACTAGAGGATCATTAAGCACACAAACAAAATTACCATTACATTTGTGGCTTGTTGTTCTGAGAAATGCTGAAACTCAGTCACGTCAACAAATTCAGGGAAAACATTCACATGGGAGCAGCTGACCCCTGCATGACTCCAGTCCAACTCTGGATTGTCTTCTATTGCATGGAGCAGCGGGGAGAGAGGGCTGCACTGCGAGCTGGTGGCAGAATCGAGCCTGGAGCTGGATTATACTGCATGAGAGAACTGAAGGAGAGAGTGATTCCTAATGGGACGAATGATGATGCCTTAAAAACTGGGATTATTCCTTGTCTTTTTTTTTTCTGCAAAACTAATTTAGCAATTACTGCTGATTATGTAGCTTTGAATAGGTTATGATTAGTTTTATGCTTTGAAAACAATGTAGAACCATGAAAGGAGAGAAAATGTATGAGGGATCTTATTTGAATGTATGGATTTCTACCAGTGTGACAGAGTCTCAGGTCCTTAATGCCTCGAGATGGTGAGATCTATGCAACTTGTTCAGGAAAAATGTGTTACAGTGAATACACAAGGTTTTCTGATGTTCTGCATGCTTACCAAATTAATGGGGAGAATAAATGGCAAGGAATCTCCTCATTTCCACAGAGTGCAATGAAACAATCCAAAATAATAATAATACTGCCACCGACTCCTCTGAGTGGGTTAAAGGTGCTATATGTAGGTTTTGCCTGTTGTCCAACATGGTTTCTTGCCAGGAGCAGGTGGTGGGGATTGTTACCTGACAAGAGCTTCAGACATAGTTGTCTTTATAATATGTCCTCTGAGCAGCGCTACATCTTCAGGGCAGACCGGAGGCTACAGTGAGTCGCTATCGGAAAGTGACGACACTGGCCGGGACTGGCTGGTTAGCATGCTAATTTCAGTGGAAGAGAAGACGTGATAGACACAAAATTAACACTGGTTTTGCTTTCCACCACTGGAGACAGCTGTTGGTGAGTAAAGGAATGAAGTTTGATGCTGATTTCACAATGTTTCTTCTAGACTGGGAAGCAAGCAGCTGTCAATGCTAACGTTAGCTATGTAGCAATAGCAAAACTTACCAATAGCTCCTGTAACGACACTGCTGTTATTTCCTGTTTACTGTTGACAGTCAACATCAGTTTCTTTTAATCTATTGCAATCTTTTCCTAACTTATACTGAGTAGTTTTTTGTGCCTAAACTAACCAGACCTTAACAGTTTTGAAAGGCTGCAAATGATGTTGTCTTGCTGAGAGGAGCCTCAGAGTAGAAAACATTTATATGTGTTCCTTGGGAAAGTAAACAGCCTATTTTATCCTTTAGTTTTTATGTCTTGTTTAGTCTCATCAATCTCACAACCTTTGCTTCTTTTATCCTCTTAGTTTACTTTATTGTAAAGTATCATGTCCCATCCTTATTGGAAAACAGGAGCTAATAAAGTGCAATTTAGTGACATCATTAGTGATCATGACATGCTTTATGCTTGCTGTGGAATCTGAGGTTTTGGTCACCTCTCACCATAATTTGGAGCTGCCAATATGCAAAGCTGCCAAGTCTATCTTTAATGTCCTATAGCATGAGGAACATAAGGACTTCCAGGGGTTAGCATCTTGCCTGCTGCCTGGGTACATCTGGTCCCATGGCAAACACAGAGAGACTCTTTTGTCAGTATCTACAAAGGCTGAGAAGGAGAGAGGAGAGAGAGAAAGAGGGACTCTGCTGGCCTTCTTTTTAAACTAGTTTAAAAGACTCTCTCTTCTGGAGTCCATTAGAATAGCAGAGTCTCTTCTTCAGTTGCAGATTGGGATAAACAAATGTGCTCTGTGGTCTCTGCCAAATAACCTTGGCCACTGCTATTGAAATGGTGGTCAATCAAAAGAAAGGGAGAGAGGTCGGAGGGGATGGAGGGCTGTGAAGCAGCAGAGGGGAGCCAAAGCAATGGTGAAAGAAGAATAAATGGGGCAAAGGAGGAAGAAAATGAGAGAGGAAAGGCAAGGGTGAAAGAAATAGAAATAAAAATGTGAGGAAAATGCTAGGACAAAAGTAAGATTGAGTGGGGTCTGATAGTCAGAGCAACATGAGTAAATCAAAGACTATTTCAAGCTGAAATTAAGATAAACATTTTCTAAGAAATTAAAAATTAATTACTTTTTTATTTCTGGTAAATAGAAGTAATTATGAAGAGCTGAAAATCAAAAATTCAATCTAATTTACAGCAACCCCAAATTTCTTGTTATTGTGGTAAGCCCTCACATGTTATCCACGTTATTAAAATGGTTTCTCTACTACTAGCCTTTTATCACAGCATAAATAAATAAATAGATAAATGGTCCAATTTGGCTACTTGGAGTAGTTTGTTAACAAGTGAAACCAGATGCAAACAAACAGTGTAGCTCTTTTTAAACCAACTAAATACATTTTATTAATATCTATTTAGATGTAACTGCCAGTGATTGTTGCTTTGTTGCCCTTTTCCAGCAGTTTTTTTTATGTTCTTTTAACTAGCAAGGTAAGCTAGTTAGCCTATCTTGCTAGCTTTCACTTCCCAAGTCAAAAACTTCACAGCATAATGGTATAGAGGCAGACAGGTAAAATTGCTAACACTATTTGGGGTTGTGAAAGGTGGAAAAATGCCTTGCTTCAACCAATAGGTTGTTTGTTCCTACCCTCTGATACAACCAAAAGAAACGTCTCCAGCGGTCGGAGATATGCTACTGATAAAGTGTTACAAATCACAGTTATATAGCTAACTAACCATTTCATGCTGAGACAGTGCTGTGGAAAAGGTTTGGTATAGGAGCAAAGACAACTTGGTTAGGATAGGGAAAGATCTGGATTAAAATATTACTATTATTATTATATAGTATTTTTATTATTAAGGTTAAACAACCTTTGTCATCATGGTTACATAATAAATTCATGGTTAAGGTTATAAAATGATTGTCGTGATTGTTCAAAGAACTAATGTTGACTGTTGGTTGGAAACAGGAACTGAAAAGCGTTCCCCTGTGTGCAACCCAACCTCCTCCTCACGCTACATCACCTGACTCCCTCCTTTGCTCCTGTCATAATTAGAGGGATTTGTCACTTGGAGGATTTGCTCCAAAATGACATGCTGTCTCACATGACCGCTAGCTGTTTCTTATCAATAAAATGTAACTATGGCTCATAATAAGCTGCTTGTACAAACAACATATACGGTTGTTTTTTTATGGGATGACAGTCTCATCAACTTCTGTAGCGCTACATTTTCTAGAAGAAGAAAAAAGGAGATACGTATGTGTGTGGAATCTAAATGGAAAGTATTGGCACTAGCTTGCTAACAGGTGACAGTGCTGGTTGAGGGCCAGAGATGTGCCAGTCTAAATAAAAGGTCAAACCAGCAGGGACAGAAACACTGTCTGTGGCCCTGGGAGTGAGTGACATAGACAGAAACACAGAAAAAGAGAGAGAGAGAGAGAGAGAGAGAGATGGTACCAGCCCAGACGATCAATAGATGCCCTGAAAGAAGTTTCAATTGGCCCTGGCATCAGAAAAGCATCAGTTGATCTGAACTCTAATGGGAGCCTTAAAAGGATTGGCTGCAGAACAAAGGGACAGATGGAGAAAGAGACAGAAAGTAGAAGTAGATGGAAAGAGAAGGAACAGGCAAGTTAAGAGAAATTAAAAAAGAAACTGGGATTGTGAAATTTAAAAATTGCTCTGTAGCAGCTGCCTTCCCTCCACTTTCCTGCCCCACTGCAGAAGGGAAGAAATTACAAAATGTTAACGGATGAAAGATTTCAAATGAACCTGTTACAGCGAAGTTGTTTTGCTCAGCCTGGTTTATATCCTCCTCACCATCCCTTTAAGAGTTACCATGGCAATTAGCAATTTATATTTTCAGGGGAGTTTTAATGCCATTTCAAAGGAAGAATTAATTAACAGTCAGCTTTAGTGTTTTTACACTAATTTGACACACCTTCAATGACAGTAATTGCTTCAGGGTTATATGAGAAATGTTCAAAGCACAATATCTTGTCATATAATTAAAAAGGAATCTATTTTGGTTTTTATGCAAACAACCTTTTTATGGCAGATGTTTGTTCTGAGGGGTTTATTTATGTGTACAGCACATGTTAGTGGAAAAGCACTGACCTCCGATTAACTGATCACCAACACAGAGAGAAATCAATCGTTTTCTTTAAGCAGCAACAAAATTACCCACAGGAATTTATCATTTATTAGAGATAACAACAAATATTCATGAGGCTTAACAGCAATACATACAGAGCAACATTCTCCTGTGATAATAAAGGTTACATTCAAACAGATGGAGTGGATTGGGTCACCACTTCGGCCAGACCTTGTAAATGTGATTATGACTGAACTGGAACAGACTACTGTATTGTCTTGACAGAGAGGAGTAATAAGCATCAATGCCCATTTCGTTAATGATGCATTTATTTTTACCAGAATATCAGACTTTCACAGGATTATGAACAGTTTAAATAATGACATGTGATTTAATTAATTTATATTACTTTCCTGGACCTCACCTTCAATTGTAATAAAAAATGTCTTGTGCCAAATAACTGTGGTCTTAATCATTAAAATCAAGGACTTGGTCTTGTTGTGAGGTTAAGCTGTGAGATGGATCGCCACAAAAGATAATAGAAAAAAATCATGAGAAAACTGTAAAAGTCCAGAAACACGGTGATGGATTGAAATATGGATCCATCCTGAAAAAACCTTTGCTATCAAACAGGTCAAGTTTGTGACAATATTCTTATTTCATTTCCGCTAAAGACTCTACATGTAAAGTTAAAGGTTCTGTTTAATCACTTCAGATTTCCTGGCAGTAATTAAATTAAAGAATAATTCCACATTTTGGGAAACAACTTTTGACTGACAGTTAGATGAGAAAAATAATGTCATTTTCATATGTATATGTTAAATATAAGGCTACAGCCAGCAGCCAGTTAGCTTAGCTTAGCACAAAGTCTGGAAACTATAGGTCGAACAGCTCGCTAGCGTGAACATGACATTTTGTTTCGGAGGGTTATTCCTTTTTACACTTACACACAGTTTTTGTGCAGATTTGTGCAATATTTGTGCATTATATCAACATATTATGTGTTGGCTAACTGGCTGCTTGTTGTGGCCTTAAAGTAGCAAGAAAAAGCAGCTACTGGAAGAGCTGGTTTTAGGTTGTTGGTGCCAGTTATTAAAACCAAGTGTTCCCTTACTTTTTTCACTATACCTGTGAGTGATTAAAGGCTGTGTTCAATAAAGACACAAAATGATTATAATTGCTTGTATGTTATTAGCTTAAGCACATTATGTTTGTTTATACTTGTGACTTCGATGAAGATCAGTTCATATCTTATCGCCAATTAATGGAGAAAACCAGGTGACACCAAAGGGTTCACATACTCTCTCTTGCCGCTGTATATGTCATGAGAGTGGCATCAATTCACTCATGTATCTCTGAGTGAAGACGCAAGAGCACCCAACAATGCTGTGAAGGAAAATTCATCATCCTGTAAACAGTGGTACTTCTCTAAGAGGCATATCGGTGGATCGGTTGGATACACTGTGTCTAACAGGAGGTACAAATCTATACTTTAGCGTCAGAGCATGTGAGGCTGTTTCTATATCTGATATTTTAAAGCCTAATTATTACAAAAAATAATGTGATTTCTTATCACACCTGTACAAAAATATCTATTGTTGGGTTATCATTTCTCATCCTCCTCTTTGTCCTTTTGTTTAGATACAAAAAGAGACAGCAGTTAATAGGACTTTTTTTCTGATTATCCCAGAAGAATCCAATTACAGCACTATTTGGAGATCAGTGAGATTACAGTGTATCTAAGAAAAAACAATCAGAGCCTATCTGATTTTTTAGCTTTAGCAGGAGACACGTAATGAAGTCTCTTATTTCTCCTCTTTCTCCCCCATCTCGCTTCCTTCTTTTATCTTCTCACCTCCATCTTTTGCTCTCCTTTCCTGTCTTATTTTGTGTTTCCATTTCTCTTTGTCCTTTTTTTTCACTTTTGCATTTTATGTTTTTTTCTCTCACTTGCTTTCCCTCCTTTTCTCCTGTTTCTCCTCTAATTTCTCCTCCCTCTCTCCCCTTTTTTCCCCTCATACTTTCTCTGCCGACCGCACCTTGACACACACCACATACACCCCTCTTCCTCTCCCCTTCATCATTCTTACCACATAGTATTGCCACTAGGGGATTACCGTGGCAGGCCTGAAGGTGGTGCACGTACACAGAGAGCTGAGCGAGGCAGAGTGGGTGTTTTTCATCTCAGAAATGAAAATATCATAGGAGACCCGGTGGGTGGTGATGACCTTTGGAGAGCGCTGCATTTTTTTGCCTTGCTTGCTCGCTCTTTTGTAAAATGCCCGGCCACCCGTCTCACCCAGCCCCTTCCTCCGCCCCTGGGCGACGTGGCTCCGCAACTGCACCGCACGGAGAGCTTGTAGATCCATACTCTGAGTAAATAATTTATCACTGACTGAAAAGGGGAACAGGAAGGAGAGCGATGCTGTGCAAAGAGGGTTGATGATAGAAAGGGGAGAGAGTACACTACTATAAATCACTATAGAAATATAGGGATAGGTGTGATGAACCTCAATAAAGTCAATATAATCTCACAATAGAGAATTTTCAGTCTTATATGAATATCAGGACCATGTAAATTTCTATCATTAAAAATTGATAAGCAAAGATTATAAACCCATTCTGTCTCCCTTTACCTTTCTCTGTCCTCTGTTTATCCAAATGCTAAAAGTCAAATGTTTCCCATCAGCGCCGCAGCAGCAGCAGCTCGAGGTGCATATCATGTCACTCCTGACTATCACATCAGTCCTGACTGCTGGTCCATCAGCGGTGAACAGATGAATGCATTATTGGCACCATTATGTTGAAATGTCAGTGTGTCTCTGTGCTGTACAAAGGGAAGCATCACACAGCACGTCCTGTCAGCTTTCCTGCAGGTAATGAATTGTCTCTACAGTTCAGATTGTCACCATGATGGCACCGAATATTGACTGAACCATGAATTTTCCGTAGATAATGTGTTTATCTGTGTCTCTATCACTTCTCTGGGACTGTGCCATTTGCACACAGCAGAGTCTTCCTCCAGGTTCCTCTGCTTTGATTTGTTGTGATGGATTAAAACCTAAAGAGCTATAATAGTTTTAGAATAAACATTACATCATTTGAAAGAAAAGCACAAACTGACTGATGTGTTGCTGTTGGAGTGAATCTTTGTCAAACACTCAAATCAGATTTAACTTTATTGTCCAAATGAAGTCATTCATTTGGTCAAGGCTGCGAAGAAAACCGTAAAACACCAGAGACAAGATACATGAGTAACCTCGTCCTCCCTGCCTCAATATATATTTTTTTTATAGATTCCTGTGTGATGACATCAGAATATGAAAAAGATAAGAAAAATAGATCTAGATTGACATTAAACAATAAGATATACAAAACAACAAATAAATAAACTTTTACTGTTCAGTCGGTCATCCCACAAACCAGGGCTACAGCAATTATTGTCTGTATTGTTTAATCTGCTCTTTATTTCCTGGATTAATTGTTTAATATTTTAGTCGATTAAATGTCATAAAACAGTTTAAAATGCTAATAACAACTTCCCAAAACCTATATTCAAATTCTTTTGTTTTGTCCGACCAACAGTCAAATATCCAAAAGTCTTCACTTGAGAAGACTGGGAACAGGGGGCTGGTAAATGTTTAGCATTTTGTTTTAGCATGTTGCTAATTAATTGTCCGTCTATCAACTAATCAATTTATCTAATCTATAATCTCATCAACGGATTGTTTCATCTCAACACAAACTATAACCAAGCTTTCATTTACTAAATTTGTACACGATTCACTCATTCATTCAAAAGTATATCTTATCAAACCGTGCTCATTTTATTCTAACATTCTTTTTTTTTTTTAAGTCTTACCTTTTCCTTTACTCAAACGATTCCCTTTATATAATTAATTGATATTGATAATGGTAATAAATCATCAGTCCGCCAGTCTTTTCAATCCAATTTGCCGTAATGCTGTTAGATGCAATCTGTTTGTTCCCAGGTGACCTGTGAAGATTGATCGCCGCATTGATGCCTGGTTCTTCTTCTGCTGATCAATGTGTTGTAATGTTGAACAGTCAGTGAGAAAGGTCAGAGGTGGAGGATCGCTGTCAATGAGAACTGACAGAGATGAAAAACATCTTCTCTTCTCTTCTCTTCTGTGTCTCTTTTAAATTTTTGTTTTATTTAACTTGTCTCTTTTTCTTTTAAATTTATTTTCCATTTTTCATAAAAGACAAAGAATCAAAGTGCCCCGTTGAAACAAACCTAACATGAAAAATTAACACATTATTACAGCAGTGACTCAAAACATTTCACTCAACTCAAAAAGGCAGGAATCTTTAGAATTACAGACTTTTACTTCATGTCCACAGACTCTGTCTCCCTTCATGACTGCACAGTAAAACATATTGTGTGATGCCGAGCTTCATCCCTGGGTAGTTATCTTCCATTACTATGTAATGATATTCATGAGCTGGGCCCAGCATACAGCTGTGTGAGTGTTGTATGTGTTTCATGCTATAGATCCAGCCAGCGTCTCCTCAGGGGTATTTGGCTGAGGCCTAATGACCGAGGCCGAGCTAATCCCCCGGAGGAACACACACTCCACTCTCCTTTGTAGGGGGAAAAGGCTCTGATGAGGCCTTTGAAGGAATGCCACACTGGTGTCTCACTGTATGTTGCCTTTGGCTCACCTTTATCCCACACACACACACACACACACACCTACACACACGGCCTGCCCTGCAGACATACGCATATATAGAAATGCACACAAATATGGGGGTGAAAATCTCTCTGTCCCTCTCTCTGTATTTGCATCTACACACACTCACAGATAAACACACGCACAAACACAGTGGGGCCCTCACAGTAGGGGCCGCAGTAATAGGCACCCTGCCATCTGGAGACCCTGTCCAGGGGGCTGTAAACAATAGAGTGCACTCAATATGGCAGATCATCAGTGTACATGAATATGTGTGTGTGTGTGTGTGTGTGTGTGTGTGTGTGTGTGTGTGTGGTTAATATAACAGGGGACATCATCGGATATTCCCCACCTAAACCAATGTTTCTTCACCCCCTGCATCCACCCTGAGGCTGTTAGGTGCTGCTGCTCTTAATGGGACGATAGGCACATACATTCTGAATAATGTAAAAACTCATTTATTCAATACTGAAAAGCTGGAAAATGTGTGTGTGTGTGTGTGTGTGTGTGTGTGTGTGTGTGTGTGTGCGTGTGTGTGTGTGTGTGTGACCATGTGCTTGTCTTTCTGTGTGCATGTACAATATGTGGAGATGACGAAGTTTTTCACCTTTTCGACTTTTTAAATTTAGACTGGAGCATCTTTTAATTCCTGCCTTCGTTTATTTTTACTGTCTTTGTTTCTTATTGTTGTTAATATGGATTCACATCAGAGTGCTGCATTTGCTACCATGGTAGCCACTAATTATAACAAAGGAAGCCTATTGCAGTAGAGCAATATAGAAGAGACTTAATCAGTTCTACATGGAAAAACAACAGCATCTCTGCTACTGTTTAATTGTACTGTAACATATCATAACTGTAATAATTTCTGTGATTGAAATGTCATATTTTCATATTTTCCAGAATACATAAACACAGTATTTCACATGCTTATTTTCTTATTAAACCTTATGTTCAATTTTCCAAATTATACATTCAACTGTACAATCCCATGGTCACGCCTGTTCTCTGCCAGGCCTCGACATTGTCCCACATATTCAAAAACAGCAGCGTCTCTTTGTAACATCAGAATCAAAGCAGGATCTTTCAGTGATTTTTCTTTAAGGCGCTGAATACTAATAACCATTTATACTTTGTCCCTGTTCCATATATGAAAAATAATTGTCATAACCAAATCCCCCCTTCCCTCGAGCCTTTTATGAAAATCAGATCTGGAGAGCGCCTAATTAGGCGTGATTCACGGTAAAGGAAGAGGAAAGAGAGGAATGTGAATAAATTGAGAGCAGGAGGAGGAGAGAAAGGAGCGACAGACTGGTGATTAATGTGAAGGCTGTGATGCACGTCAATGGGGAGACAAATGAAAGGATGGGGAGAGGCTTTCTTTGAAAAGGGAGAGAGGACACAATATAGCCAAATTTGAGCCCATGAAATACAGCTAAACCCATATGCACCGTTATCACTAAGATTAAGAAACTGTAATATTTGCTACTGTGCATTTCTTTTTCATTTGATATGAGCCGTATTATCTTAAGTATTTGAGTAGATTATTTGGGGAATCTTCTTCATCTTTTTGGCTTGTGACCTATTGTCACTGCTTGAATATGTCAATGCATTATAGTCTGGTCAACCAAAGTGCATTTCTTTTTATGTTTCATTTTTAGAAGCCTGGAAATGTGACATTTCCCAGTAATTGTGAGGTATAAAAGCAACAACTAGTGGAGCATTAAATAATTCTGATTTTGATAAACATAAATCTTTTTTCTTCTTTTATTATCTTGTTAACTGTTTCATGAAAACCCACGTTTATCTAAGGTTGGGAGCCACTTTTCTAAACCACAGGATGAAGATTTGCAAAATCACATCCTGTGTGTGAGGGCACAGATTCTGGGACTGGCTTTTTCTTGCCCCGTCTGAACCCCGTTGAATCCGAGTCATCCAGTAACCAAGCTGCCGTATCAACTGAGGGGAACGACTGGCTGACTGGCTATAGCTTGCTGGCTATAGCTTGCTGGCTGGCTGCAGCTCCTTCAGTAATCAGCAGCCCTGCTCTGGTCTGGCTGCAGCACTAATTGATGGAAGATATGCAGGAGTCCTTTCCCCCCACCCGCTAATGGGAGTCTCTCTCTGTCTGTGTCTGATTCGCCTCATTATAAAGCACCGAGTGTGGGAAGGTCAAGGAAAATGTTCACATTTCACACAGGTACCTGAACTCGTGAATAGCCTTAAAATGGAAATCAGAAGCTTCTAATGTAATGTTTTTAAACCATTTTAGGGCAGAAATGTTCTGGTGAAATTGACAGTTACACAGATCATCATCTTATTTCTGTTTGCATGTATTTTCAGTGTTATTTTTGGAGCCCAGTGAAAATGAGGCAAGAACATAAAGAAGGAGTGAGAGAGATGAAAAAGATATTTGTCAAGATTTGTCTAAGCATTTAGTGTAGGAAATAAATACACGTTGTAATAAAATATGCCTTCATATGATAAGTCATATCTGTTGATGATTGTAGAAACTGGTGATTAATAATTCTTATATCTGCTTACAACTACATTATATTGTATTATAAACCATTTGTTAAATGGTTATTGTGCTAATAAATGCTAGTGACAATGAACTGAGTGTATTTTTCAGCTGAGTGTTGTGTTTATTAAATTAAATTGTACTGTGACGTGAGGGTTTGATATGTGGTGCTTTGGATCACTTAAAACAAACAGCTGGATGGAGACGGATTCACTTTTCAAGCAGCAGTTTTTACTTCTCTACACATTTCGTCCGCTTCCCAACAACAACGACACTTCCTGTTCCTAAGTCACATGTCGCTAAACATACAAATAACATATATGTGTAAATCAGTAACCACATTTACACGGTAATTATTAACTCAAATATATAAATGAATGAACAACTAAATCTAGAAGGTTGTGTCCTTGAATGTCCAGATCACATGGTCATAAATTGTATCAGATCTTTGTCGACATCCTTTTATTTGAAATAAATAACTCACTGCAACTCTTGCCATCTTCAGTTCATTGGGCTCACATTCACATCCTGCTCGCCCAGCTTACCCACAATGCCTCTGTTTTCTCTGCTCAGCAGCAGACTTGGGCTACGTGCGTTTGTTAGCGGTGACGCTCCTCTGCTGTCCGCTCCAGGGAGTGATAAGTGTTCCTTTTCTAGGTCACTGGTTATGCGATGCGCCGAGCCACTGGGAGCCACACGTATTCCTGTTCTCCCTCCGCAGGAGAAACCAGCCACATCTCCAATTAATCCGCCCTCCACACGCTACACCCATCCGCCATCGGATCTGGAGCAGTCATCTTGAATTCAGACGTCTTCCCTCACACTCTGTACCCAGAGTCCCTGAAGATGCCGGGGAGAGACAAGGAAAGATTGTTTCCTGATTGCTGGCAAGAGGAAAAGGGGGAAGGTTTTTGAAATATTTAACAGGGAAGCGGTCTCGCTGGAACGAGGAGGTTTTGTTTTGTTTTATATTTGATGTTGGTAAACTTCGGAGGTACACAGGTCTTCCATTTAAATCACAGAG
Organism: Seriola lalandi dorsalis; assembly: GCF_002814215.2. Lineage (NCBI taxonomy): Eukaryota > Metazoa > Chordata > Actinopteri > Carangiformes > Carangidae > Seriola > Seriola lalandi. The sequence goes on from NW_019525136.1 coordinate 1,433,881, forward strand.
ATGTCACAGTCAATCAGAATTCACCATGACTCCGCGCATGACTTTTTCAAGGCTGTTACAACTTGGGAAAGATGGGGGAATGTTTACATGGCATCTGTTCACGAGGGAGAGGACTAATTTATGCAGGAAATTACTATTTAATTCAAAAAGATCAGAGCTTCGAACTTTTAAAATATGTAGATTAAGACTTAGATTGTGTCCAAGGGCACAGGGCTCATATAGGCCGCTAAATGTTCTACTTACGGTTAAAGGACAAATCTATGGACACAAATTAGGGTCAGTAACATTCTGATCTTGTAAAGTGATGTTCAGTCTGCAGTTGTAAATAAGACTTTGTAAACCTGTAAAATAAATTCCAAAAGATTTATATTTGTTAAAGAATCTGTGAACATGTGGTGAGGTTACACAAGTTAACATTTAGGTAATGTATTTTTTGTCAAACTACTGTTTTTTTTTAGCAGCTTGTTATATGAAAGAAAATTGATTATAGCAGCTTTAAACATTATTTTACTCAGGCTGATAAAGGTGTAGCAGGGCTGTAGACAGGAGTTTAAAGATACTGAGATATTGACTCTGAGGCACTCCACCACCTTCCCAACCCCACAATTGTAGAATGAATTCCCCCTCCGGTTGCTAAAACCCCCAAATTCTCCCATGATCCCATTGTCCTCTGGTAGCTGTGGTCCTGGTGTAATGTATGTAAAGTAAACATTTAGAAACAAAGGAAAATATCCCTTTGTCCTTCAAGTGATCTGATTTGCAGCCTCACATACAGCTTACACTTCAAAAAGACAATGTCTGAGCGACCGAGTCGTCTATCCGTAACCATAGCGATGGCTGTTTCCTGGTGGAGAGAGTGCGGGGCAGACGGTAACTGTTCATCTACACCCTCCTCCTTGATGTGGAGGGTCCTACCACCTGTGAGGTACGGTGGCCCTGAGAGCTCAACGCACTGCAACTGAAGAAAACACAATTTGGCAAAACATGCGCTGCAAATTCACACAACACAACGCGAGCGTTTCCAACAACGCAAGTGTTTCCAGGGGACACTAAAAAGTGATGAACCTGGCTGGGACTTGTTCAATGTCCAATAGTGACTTTTGAAGTTAAAAGCACTGAATAACGAGTGTGTCCCAGCAGGTTCATCACTTGTTTCTTTTTAAGTTATTTTTTTAATCTTAGTTCTGATAGAGAAAGTGAGAGAGAGAGAGAGAGAGAGAGAGAGAGAGAGAGAGAGGGGATGATATGGAGCAAAGGGCCTCGGACTCGCATGGTACCCTATGTCTGAGAGTTCAGGCCTGTTTCCTGGGGCGTCATTGATCATCTGTGTGCGCATGTCTTATCTGGAGGTGTTCCTGTTTTGTCGTGACTTCAGCTCCATGGCGATGAGTGCAGAAACAGCCCTGTTGACACAGCGAGGCCCCGGGAAAGTTGTGAAACAAGAATGTCGACGGCTCCGTTGTTGCATCACAGAGTTGAGTCTATTCTCAGTTCACCTCAGCTAACTCGCAGGAACAGATGTGTCTCCTACACACCGCTTGGAGTGGACCTTTTTTTTTTTTTTTTTTTCAAGTCACCTAATTGTTATTCATTTTGGAAAAGCTTCAGATGTTTGCTCAGCTTCAATTCATTCAAACTATTAATACGTCTCCTCAACGGTGTTTGACAAAGCCTCAGGACTTTCTGCTCTGTGGCTACATTTCTCCTTTGAACTCACGCAGCATTAAACCACTGTGTGCAGACCTGATGAGTAGACCTGTGTTTTACAGCCACACAGGACTAACACATTCATGAATGCTGCAAAATCTTCTCTGCAAAACACGTAGCTGTTGTTAATACAGCGCAGGGAAGTGCAGGGAACAAAACAAAACAAAACAGACAAAAAACTAGATGGAACTGGGCCATGACGGCTCTGAACACGTCCATAAAGGAGGAATAGAAGCAGGACGCCGCATCACAAGCTGAATGGACTGAAATTGAGAGCAGTCTCGCATTTATAAAAGCATGTATAACGCTAATATAATATGCCTGTATGTTTGTGCTTGATAGTCTTTGTATGTGTGTGAGGCAGTGAATACATGGGAGCATTTTAACGGCTGCGAGTGCGTGTTTTTGTGCTGTGTGGGGAGGTTGCATGCCCAGTTTCTGTCTTGTTTTGAGGCCATTGATAATTCCCCCATTTACTAACTGGAAAATAGCTAATTAAAATCCACTTCAACTAACAGGCTGTCTGGGACAACGCTAATGTCGGTGTGTGCTAATGCCTGCTTGCCATTTCTGCTCCTGTACACCATAATCAGTGACTGTTACCCACCTCCCCGCACTGCACATAATGATTCAGATGCAGGAATAACTGCACTATAACTACGTACAGTAATAGGCAGTCAATTGTCACTATATTTCATCATGCTATTGCCTGTTATTTCTGCCGCTCTCCACCATAATCGCCAAGTTACTTAGTGTTTAGATAGGAACTGTGTTTCAATGGTTGTGTAAGGAGAGCAAAGGCATAATACAACACCTGTAGTATTGTTTCTTTTAGTCTTTGTTCTAATGATTCCCTGCTGTTTCTGTGCTAATGCTCTCACAGAGTGTGCCGGCGATGTGACGTCTGCTGACAGAAAAGCTGCTCTATATTCAGCATTTCAAAACCGTCTGATCAACCCCTGTAGCTCCTCACATATAATAATATTAATATAGTTAAACCAGTGAGGCTGCAATCATGATGAATGTGATTTGTTTGAAATAAAAGACTTTTCTTATTCCATGTAACCATAAAATGTAGGGGAGAAACAGAGACTGTCCTCCATGCAAGCAGCCGATTATTTCCCATAGTTATGTTTAGTTGTTAGGTAACCTCTGGCAGTTGTAATAATTACGCCTTTTTATATGTCTGAAAACAAGTGTGGAACAGATCTTTAAATGAATAATTACGGCCATGGACAGGATTTTAGAAATTCCCAAACTGTGTTGGGATAAATCTGCTGGGTCCCAAGATCAAAGGGATGAGGAAGTAAATCATATATTTCTGTCATGCAAAAATTTTGTGAAAGTTTTGTTAAATACAGCATATTTTTACATTTTGCTCACAATTCCTGTCAGACTGTGCCAAAACATAAGAGCAGGGATCACAAGTACATAGTGCTTCACGTTAAAGGGAATCATCCACTTCCATAGAAGTTGGAGGATTCATGGGAATCAGATTAAAAACTAATGGTCAAAACTGAAGCAGCAGAAGCCGAGAAATCTTCCCCGAAAACACTTGAGCCTACATATCCCATCAGGCAAATCAGTAGCTTCCTTCATGAGACCCTTCTTTCCTGGTAAATGCTAATTTTAAACTCCACACTTCCAGTTTGTAGCCACTCACACGCCCTATTATAAATGTCTAAGGCCCACGTCAAAATACCCTCTCATGACATCAGCAGGGGGCTTTTTTCAGACATTAGGAAGCTTCTCCAGACCTAAAGGAGACATTACAGAATTATTTTCAACGGCTGAGGAGACAGGAGAGCAGCAGAAACTCCCACCCACCCCTCACACACTGAAAAGAACGTCTAAATATTTTTCATTTGCAGTTTTCCTGTTTCATTTATTAAGTTAACTGTTGCATCCGGTTTAATGCTGTTTTCAAGTCAATGAAATTCTTGGGGAGAAATACTGGATCACCTTTATCAATGTAGTTATTTTGTTTGCTTCAAGATGGTAAAGATTTTACTTATTTTTTATTATTTTGAATCTAAAAAGACTATGTGTACGTTTTCTTTTTAAATTGTAGAATGTAAACTCCTCCCTTCATATTTATGTTCCATGTCATGATAATCACAGTCTCCGAGGTTTTTATGGATGAAAGCTCAGCAGGAAAATGCTTTCTTCTTCATTATTTATATCTTATTTGTTGGATACAATTATTCAAATAGAGATGCTGATATATTCTCCATTTATTCTACAGAATGAGGGAATTAATTGTCAACTTGTTGTTATCATATCACGTGTGTATTGAAGGTGAAAATTTCCCATATAGACAACACAGTATAACTGTGAACCTCTTACCAAGTGAAACATATGGTATCTCACTAATTTCCTTAAGGGAATATTTTAGGTAGCACCTCCGCACAATCAAGCTGAATTCCAGTTTGATGTATCTCAACAAATTGAAAATCCTCATTAAAAAATCCTACATACACGAATGCAACCGCTAGGAGAATAGGTAATTTGTTTGAAAAGTCAGGTATTGTTTTCTGGCGTTTCCCTGTTATCACGGCTCGGCCCCCAGAGGCTGTGAGAGGAAATGCACAGAGCCCACTCTGCTTTTGTTAATTAAAGCTGTCAATCAGGAACGAGACGAGTTCTTTTTTTCTCTTCTTTTCCCTCTCTGGATCCGTTTGTGTCACTCTGATCAAAGCCGTGATGAAAAGAGACGCCCATTTCTTAGAATAAACAACAGAATTTTTCATGTCTGTTTAATGCAAACTTTTGGTGTGTTCAAAGTTTGTTTTTTTTCTTTTTTCTTTGCACTATTGTTTCTTCATCTTTTATTCATCTCTTTTCTCTCAGTGGGTTCAGCCACCAGCAAAAACATTTGGGTTCATTACACAGTACTAGCACAAAGGAATGTTGTTTTCTTTACTCTGAAAGACTAGAGACAGAGAGTGATTCATGAGGCGATACAACCCTCTGCAAAAATCACCTTGAATCTAAATGTGCATTTAAATAAAACAATGCTGATAAAAAAAAAGGAAAAAAAGAGACATAAGCGTCATCCAGTTCAGGGCAAGGTAGATTTACAGAATTATTACTATTATAAAATGATTAAATGATATGATTCCACCTCAGATGTTTGTTTCTGAGTGTTACTCTTCTCTCTCTATTGTTCAGCAGATTCTCTTTTCAGCTGAAGTGCAAGAGGAGGAGGAGGAGGAGGAGGTGTAAAACTGAAAGCAGAGCAAAGCGCTTAGTGTTAAATTTATCAGCACATTCAAATGCAATTTAAGAAATGCAAGATATATAGCTAAAATATGTCAACAGTGCGGGGCTGAGCTGTGGAGAGAGGAGAGCAGAAGCATGAGGACTGAGAGCTGAGCAAATGTTAGAGCAGGCAAAGAGAGAAAACACAGCGAGATTTAGAAAAGTGTGAATTTAAATCCAGAGAGAAGAGAAAAAAGCTTTTAGGTGAGCGTATACGCATTCATGTACCTGAGTAGATGTGTCAAAAATATACGTACGCATCATGTTTAGTGGGTTGGAATAAACAACGCGTGTGCAGATTCTTTTGGATTTACATGTACAGATTAAATTTTATGTGTTTTTATGCATGTGTGTATTCGCATTGAGCCACTTCACTGGGTGTATTTGTGCAGACACCATGGATTTATGAATGCATGCAAACAACCCTGCCTCCTACAAATGATGCTCATCTAAAACTAAACTAGTTTTCCTAATTACATTGTGGTGGCAGCGAAACCGATGGATGGATAATGTTCAGTGACAACGCAAGAGCTGCATTTACTAACAGCAGTGAAGGCATCAGGAGGGGCTTCGGGTGGACGGCAGGTGTACAGAGTGAATGGGTGTCACAGCAGAGACCAAGGTTCCTATCCATAGTCCTGTCTGTGGTTGGGTTTAGGCAACAGATGCATTTTGGGTAAGGTCAGGGAAAGATCATAGTTCTGTTTAAATCAGCCTAAACATAAAAAGTTGAACAACGCCAGCATCACTACGAGTGGATATTATAGTAGAAAACAAATGTGTGTGTGAACATTTAACTGATATGTTCAGTATCAACGTGTCTGTAACTTGCCAAATATGTAAATGAACAACAATCACATAACATAAGGATAGATTCTTGTGGGTGCATTTGTGCATTGACTGTGTGTAGTTAGAAGAGTGTGCACATGCATGTTCAGTATATCATGTTACCTTTTATGATTTCTTCCTATTCCTTTGGATGGTGTAAACGGGTTGCGGTGGGACAGCTGTGGAGATGGGGACCAGTGGTGTGATCTTGGGAGGATAAATTGTAAAAACGGTATTTATAGTATGTAGTTTTTCAGTATCAGAAACAATCACCAAAAAAAACCCAAAACAAAACAAAACATGAAGGGTGATTGTGTGTTTGAGTCATTAACTGAGTTTTATCTCTGGATCTTCATCCTCTCTCTCTCTCTCTCTCTCCCTTGTGTGTGAGGTTTCTCATAGTGTCTTCTCCCTTCTGTGTGCATGGTGTGCTAGACTCCACTGTCTGTCCTCTTCCCAGGTCCGTGTGGTGGAGAGCGGGTCGGGAAGCTGCTCCATGTCTTCTTGGATCTGTAGTCTTCATACATGTCTACAATATGTCTATAAATTTGCCATCCTGATATTTTGGTCCATTCTGTGCAACATATACTGTGTGTACTTACGCAAATCCGGGGACTAAGGAGACAGAAGCCAAATTCAGCGGCTGGATCCTTGGGAAGCTGTTTTTGAAGGCCGATTGCGTCACAGCACGACTACACTGTCCATTTCAATGGCTCCTTCGATGCAGTGGTAACGAAAGCAAACACCACTGACAGAGAGCCTGAGGATTACACCATCAAATGTAAGTACTGGGTTTCAGCTCAGTTCAACGGCTAATTGTACAACTGTTAAACCACAGGCCTTAAAAGCTCAGGTTTTTGTGAAAAAAAAGCTACATGTTGTCAAGGTTCCCAGATGACAGGAGACGCGCTTCGTGATGCAACGGTACCTACTGGTGACGCACAGCGTAAATCCTCTGTAGACCAGACTGTCTACCTTCGGTTTGGCCCGCAGCCAACGACGGCTACAAAGCGCCTCACCTTCGTTAACCACGTCCTCCGAAGGATGTGGTCCCTGAATTGGGACACAGCTTGAGTGTTATGCTGTAAACCTCCTTGAGGCAAATGTCTGATTTGTGATATTTGTGAGCTATATGAATAAAACTCACTTAACTTCATGAGAGGACTTTGATATCCTCATTTAAGGGGCATCTCTAGAAATGATAGATATTTTGTTAGTTACACAAATGTCCACTTAGAATTTGATTTCATCATTGAACATCAAATGTAGACGAAAGTGGGTTTTTATGTCTGTTGACCTGATGCGTATCCCCGTGTCTGTCTGTGTGTCTGTCTCACATTCTACAGAGAGCAGAGAGTTCAGGCCTCGAACAACCTCTGAGAGCAGCTTGACATGGTTCTTCAATTAGAGAGGGAAAGGAGCCCAGCGTGCGTGTGTGTGTGTGTGTGTGTGTGTGTGTGTGTGTGTGTGTGTAGGTACATGAAGGGCAGTGACTGCTGCTGTTCACTGTGTAGGAGTATTCATCTTCCATTTGTTATAAGTCAAGTAGATTTGAAAGTGTCAGTGCTGGCGGATTCCCTTATGGCTGCTTCACAGTAATAGCAATCCAGTTTTTTGACAATGAAATGCTTTTAATGTGAAGGAGCAGCAAAAAGAAAGGTTTGTCTTGCATTAGCAGTTCACACTCCAGCACTGACAGCTCAACTGGAACATACTGTATGCGTTCTGTCTCTCTATTGTTAAGATCCAGAGACCTAACATGACTGCAACACACAGGCAGATGCTGCCCACTTATTAACAGCCTCAAAAACAAATCACTGGCTTATAGCAAAACCCTTATGAGGAACACACAAGCAGGGCCTCCTCACTGATTTAGGTTTTTTTTATTTGTGTAAAAGTGCACACAGGGATCATCATCAAACACATGATGACAAAGAACTTCAAGCAGTTAGAAGGTCGAGAAACTGTTAGCTACATTGCTAACTCCCTGATTAACTTTTTACCTCCAAGAACACTGAGATCATCTACTGCTGCTTTATTGAAGGTTCCCAGCCGTAGGACAGTTGGGGATGCGGTCTCTGTCAGTTACGGCCCAAAGCAGTAGAACACACTACCTACAGATATCACAGAGGCCAGCTCACTAAGTATTTTTGAAAGAAAGTTATTTCTTCACCTTAGCTTTTAACTAGCTCTGAAATTTGGCAATTTGCTCCGCATGTATGCTGCAGCACTTCTTTTAAATGCCTTCTATAAGTTTTGATGTCGTACCGATTTTATACTTTCTATGTAATCACGTATTTCATTTTAATGATTCTTTCTTCGTTGCAAAGCACTTTGTGCAAATAAAGTTTATTATTATTATCATTCCAAATGTAACAACCCTCAACGATCAGTCAGCGTAGCGTTACTGTCTGTAAAGTCAGAAAATGTGCTTTTCAACTTTCATCAGTTCAGATAAACACATTACTGGATTTGTTAAGCTCCTGTGTCTCCGCAGCTTATTTCTTCTTGAAACTGGCACAGGAGGAAGTGGTGGATGTTCCCTCTGATGAGCCGGGGATCTGTCACCTGAGAATGGAAATAGCTCAAAAGCTAATCAGGGGGCTGGTTTTTAATTTATTCTCAGTAGTTATTGTAACGCAAGTGCTATTTATTTCAGGAAATAATCAAAAATTGACAAATCAACAGATGATTTGTCTGAACTGTGGGGTGTGGGTAGGGTAAGTTTAGAGCACTTGCAGTTGATTAATGTCTTAATTATGGAACTGCCATGCATGTAATTTCTTAAATTTCCTTTCTGCCAGATGAGTGGATACTTTGTGGGAACTGGCTCCATCGAGCTTTGTTTGTCAGCCACCTGTTGATGGAGACTTTTATTACCCTGCATGTGCTCAGCATCTGAAGGAAAAATAAGAGTCTATTTGAGTTTATTTGGTGATTATGTATTTCATGTTGAATGGATTGTGTATGTTGAAGCATTGCTGAGTTTTTGCTGTTGTTTAGACAGTAAGACAGAGGGGCAGATCATGACAACCAACCATCTTTGGAAGGAATTAGTGGCCTAATATTTGTCTTCTAGATGGGTGTACTGTACCCTGCTGAGGTGGTCGGGTGCACATTTTGATGAACAATATTTTCATATTTACAGATTCTGGACATCGTCGATGAGAGTGAAGGAGTAGATGTCGTTTTAATGATTTATAACTAGGTGCTTAAACTTCTTGTGAAAAAAAAAAAATCAGACACAAATTATTAGTATTTTTATGTATCCTAAAACATGTTTCAAACAGATCTTTAAACAGATTTACAAGAGACACCCAAGGGTAACTTTAAACTTTTATCCATTGTGACAAGCAGCTGGTCTGATCTCCCCGGCTCAGCAGTGTCCTTGCACAGTTTACAATGCAATCATGGAGGATAGGTTTTGTTATGGTTACATTCATATTCGTATCCTTGTAATTCAGTTAAGGTAAACTGACTTCAACTGAAGGTTTGTTTATACTTGTGAGGTCATGTTGGTCCTGTTGCATGTGGTAATACTGTTCCAGCAGAGCTCAGGTCAAAACTATAAATATAAAAAGAAAAAATGTAATTACTTTTAATGAAGTGTAAGTAATTGTGCCTTTACTGGTCAAATTTTATTAGCAGTAAAACACATTTGACTATGACACAAAACATCAATATGAAAGAAAGCCTCTCCCTTTTTTCTCTGACTCCTTCATCTGATGAAAATGTATTTTCTTATAATGACAAGTGTCACTATAGTGCATGTATTTTAATACCTTGCCGACAATGACTTAAAAGATGCACATCAAGCACTTTATTGGGAACACATGTTTATTCATGCACTTATTAAATCATGTGGCAGCAGTGCAATGCATAAAATCATGCAGATACAGGTCAGGAGCTTCAGTCAATGTTACCATCAAACAGCAAAATGGAGACATCAGAGATTTGGACTGCGGCGTGATTGCTGGTGTCAGACGGGCTGGTCTACGTGTTCCTGACCCTGATGATCTCCTGAGATTTTCATGCACGTCGGTCTCTAGAGTTTACATCCAGTCCCACATCTCATCAGAGGAGAATGACCATGCTGGTTGGAGCTGAGAGAAAAGGCTACAGTAACTCAGATAACCACTCTTTACAACTGGGGCGAGCAGAAAAGCATCTCAGATTGAAAATGCTACAGCTTCTCTGAGTGTTGTTGCTGACCGCGTTCATGCCTTTATGGCAACAGTTCACCATCTTCTATTGGCTACTTCCAGCAGGATAAAGCTCCATGTCACGCAGCTAAAGTCTCAAACTGGTGTCAGGAACATGACAGTGTGTTCAGTGAACTTCAGTGACCTTCCCTGTAATCAGATCTGGATTCAGTAGAACACCTTTGGGATGTGGTAAAACAGGAGATTTGCACCCTGAGAAATGATGTGTTGGATAACAACTGCATTACAGTGGACTAATGTTTCTGTTTACTCACGTGAAAGGCGTACCATTACAGTTGGTTGATTGTTTCAGTTCAGTCTGCTCACTACAGTTTTCAAATGCAGCAGTTCATCCATTTCAATCACTCATGTTTCTGAGAGAAAGAAAAAATTCTTTGTATGAAGCAAAGTCATTATTTACTGCTCTGAAAAACTCATGTGAGGTATCAGGATATTTCTCTGCAAAATGGTTCTCACTTCTCAGCTTGTCCTGCTGTAAAGGGATCAACTCCCAAAGTGAAATATGTTGTCAGTGCAGATCCCAGACAGTCAGGACTCCTGTAACTTTGTGATGTCACAACAAAGCAGTCACCGCTGTCCCAAGTCCTCTCCACCAGGACCCACCATCCAACCTTACAGGATTTGGTTTTTCTGAGTGTTTAATCTGCAATATTTGAAATCAATCATTCAGAAAACAGTCAGCCAATCAGAAAAGAGGGTCAGAGCCTCCTCACTTCTGATTGGCTCACCGACCGGTTGTTACTAGAGCTCCAGAGAGAAGCCTGAGAGAGGAGATGTAAAACTACACTGAGATGGTTTTTGTTCCTCAAACCACAAATATATCTTCTTATGGATCAACTTCAGATAAACAACAGGAAAATGAGGGACCTTTAATATCTATCACCTCCTGGTTCATCAGCTGGATACTGAGACAGTTGTTAATTAACCACTTACAGATGTTGTGTGGGTATTATAGTCAGGAACATGACAACAGAAGCATTTGCTGCTTTTCCTTGTTTTATTTCATTGCATCTGAACTGATGATACATCTCTGTAGTTTTACACCAGTACAAGCAACACATTTCCCCATTTTACATTTGCATTTAGCAGTAGAAACCTTTTAATTTGATGTTTTCTAACAGGTTCAAAATCCCAGTGCATCAGGTAGAAAAAGTATTTTGACATGAGATATTTACATACGAATATGCTCCTAAGTAATGTCAACAGATTATGAGACATTCTCATCATAACCTGGATAATTACATAATGAATTTACAATCAGAATATCAATATATGCAGATGCATATGCAAAATGCTCATGTGCTTTCAATGGATGAGCAGTAACTTTACAAACTGTGGTTTGATGGATCGGTTCAGAAAATAAATACAAAATACAGGGTTTTAATGAACATGCAGATGCTTGTCTAACTATTAATTGAGGAGAAACATGCAGAGAGATTTCACATTCACTTGTTGGAGGATGTCACAGCGCTAGAAGTAATTATTATCATGTGGACACCACATCACATTATCTGTGCAAATACAAACCCCAAGCCACGCGAAGCTCTTAACACCTGCAGCTCCACAGCTGATCCAGCTGTGCCGTCGTCATCAGAAACAAAGTCAGGAAAGGTCCTTTCCTGACTGTCCTTTCCGAAAGGACATTTGTTTAAAGACAAGTTTCCGTACTTGTTCTCTCTCCACATCTTCTCCTTGCATCTCTTTCCTGGTGAGGATAACACACAAAACAGGGAGACATCACATTTTAAGGTAAAGAGAAGCACCCGTACTCGACATCGTGCTTCATGATAAGGCTGATGCACCTCTCTTAACATTGGTCCAAATCACTACCGCTGCTCGTCAGAGTTTTCAGCACTTACTGTAATTTCACAATCTCATTAATGATCAAGCATGTGAATGGAGGATATTAGATCTATAATATATATATCATATACATTTATTATGTTATGTTATGTATTTACAGTATATGTTGTAAGGTGCCTTTTTAACGTCTGGCTGGGGTCAACCAATGAAAGGAAGTCTTTTAGCTGAACTCTGGCTCATTTACAGTCTTTCCTCCCCCATTCATCATTGAGCACTGTCCCGGTTAAATTCATTTCCATCAGCTTAGAAGCAAAGGAACATATATATATATATATTTTTTTTTAAGAAACACACTGACCAGACCAGAACAGCTAACTGTGCTTAAGTATGAAATTCAACAGTTCAGAGTGTTTCAATAAATCACTGCTGAGGTGAGAAAGTCCCACAGATCATATCAGGACTTTAGATCAAAAGGAAGAGAATGCTGACATTTGCAATACAGTCCAACAATGTGATTATCTCCACAACTTGGTAAGAGATGTATGAAACAGCAGGCTGATTCAAATTGCTCTTTTAAATTCAATGTCAAGAAGGAACGGACAATACATGCACCTAATGTCCCCTGCACTGTGACTCAAATGAATACATTGAAAGTATTCTTTCACTTTCCTGTTAAATGTGAGCGTTTGCGGCGCCGGAGCAGAGATAAGGATTGAGAAATGGCTGCGAGTGAGAATCTGCGATGAGGGGGAAAAGGCCAGAGAAATGCCAACTCAGGCTTCTGTGTCTGAGTGTCTGATTGTTCAGAGAGACCCTTTTCTAAGAGTCTGCCAGGGCCGCTCTGAATAGATGCCAATTATCACACCCAACAATGTTTCTCAACAATACTTAACGATGTGCCGTTTGTTGAAAAGCCACTAAGCTCTCAGGAGTTAATTGGTTTTTAAAAATCAATATAAAATCCCATCGCAATAATCAGTTCTCATAGACGCTTTTCTCTCTCCCATCAAACAAAGCTACTAATTGTTTTAAGACCGACTGTGAGCGTTTCATGTGAAATTACCTAGAGTCTGTGTTATAATGTGCACAGCTTGGCCGTTTGGCAGCAGTGAAGGGAGACGAATTTTGGTGTTTCTCCATTTTTCCATTTAGTTTCAGTGTTTACACAGAAAGTTTGAGGTTGGAGAAATTTAGATAAGTGTAGCCCTGTTTCTGGGAAAAGCTCATAATAAGGGACTGTGGGAAAATTATTTGGGTAAGGAGTGGCAGTGACTTATGGTTCATATTTTTAAAAAAAGCAGAGTCCAAACCAACTTTTTCAGTGAACATATAACAGTGTTGAACTAGTTGCATTAGCTCGATGAATCATAAAAATGCAGCTGGAGGTGAAAATACATATTTATTTTGCTCAATAAGCGTTTGCTTCTACTGCGAGTGTCCCTTCCTTGTGTGTGCTATTTCATTTGAGTAAATGTGTATGTTGCTCTCCTGGCATGGTCTGTAAAAAAAATAAAAATAAAGAAATAATCTACCCCCTTTGTTTTCCGCCACCTCACATCCTAATCATTTTTGCACGGTTCCTAACCTTAGTCATCTTGCAGCAGTACAAAAACACAGCAGGATCACTTCCAAATCTAAATGAATTGATATTTCTCTGCATTTATTGAAAATCATAATCAACAAATACAAATAAAACACCTGATACATATTCCTTTATTCGAGAGTGGCATGTTAAAACAGAAGCAGGCTCTGTCCTGTAACCCAGGCTACAGATCACTGATGTGCACGTTGACTCCATGTTATCCTGAGCCATTGACCTCTGTAATAAACCTCGCTCTGCACTACAATCCCAGTCTGGCGTTAATGCTCATTTCCACTTTAGGGGGGAAGGAGGCTGCAGCGGTTATTGTGTCTCCTGACATGTGACATACACAGGGTTAAGGGGATACAATAGCTCCATCATGTAAGGAAGTCACAGAGACTGGTGGGGACACATAAATGAGAGAAGTAGGCTCGGCATGAATGCTTGGCACGTACTTTATATCTCTGAGCATGATCCTTTTTATTCCAGTCCTCTGTCCTTCAACAGCAACGGTGCAATTACATTTCTGATGATAATAAAAGCCCTTGCAGGAAGCAAAATACTTGCTATAGGGAAAGGTGGCTTTGTTTCTGTCATGTGACATCTTTCAGTCCCAAATGAATGTCATTTAAAAGGCAACATATTGAATATTAGTTATTTTCTGCGGTTAATACGAGTCACATCATCTGATATCTAAAGAGCAACATCCAAATTTCAAATTGTTTGCTAAAATAAAATAATTGAATGCCATAAGAAATCTGCCGTGTATTGTTTTTTTTTTTTCCTTTTTGAAAAACACAGCGAGATACATCTCTCCCAGCCTGTGGTCCTTGAAATCAATTCGGCAGATATGAGCAGAATTAGCGCTGGATCAGACTGAATTTACCCTGATGAAAAGGCGTCTTGTACCATCGCCGCAGGAGCACTGATGTGTACAGGAGGACGGGGGAAAGAAACAATAGAAAATGCATAGTGCTCAGAACAGTGGGATCCCTCCTCCCTCTCCACCTGGGACTCAGTGTGGGGGATCCCCTCTGACCACAGCCCAATTAAATCCTTGCTGCACACACACGCACGCACACACACACACACACATACACACACACACACACACACACACACACACACTCCAATCTCCACGTGGAGTGACCTGCTTCCATCATGAATATGGATGTGTTGGGGGAATGCAAATAAACCCTTGCTGGCTACAGACAGACAGACAGACAGACAGACGAGCAGACAGACAGTCAGCAGCACAACAAAGAGGTGGTAGTAAATGAGAACAAAGGACCAGCCTGGGTTGAAGCAGCACGGATGCCTTCACTTCCAGCTTTGTCACAGTCAGAACCACGGAGCAAATGTCTGGATATGTGCCACAGTAGATGACTTAATATCAGTGACTGTATCTGATGGTGAGTGCCAGACGTCGCTGGTGTTTGTTGATACAGTATAGTGTGTTTTAGTCTGCATGTTTTAACGTGTTCATCCCCAACATTAAAAACCGTCAGAGCGATTAACTCACAACTCACTCACTCAATCACCACACCCGCCCCCACCCCCACC
>NW_019525136.1:1448867-1454307 GCF_002814215.2 Seriola lalandi dorsalis
CACCCCAAGTGCCTCTGGATGTCTCGTCATTTAGTGAGACAGAGGCTGAGGGGAGGCAGAGCCGGTGCTGAAGATGAATCTGATGGTAAATGAATCATTCTAATATGTTTTGTAAATATCTGCTGCGCTCAGAAAGTGGATCTGCTAGTCAGTCAGCAGCGTATAGACCCCATAAATATTAGATGAAGAAGGGGGCGGGGTGGAGGGGGGGCTGCTTAGAGGACACTGGTGATCCCAGCGTGCAAACACGCTGAAAATAGCAGTGAGAGTGAAGGGACGATACGGGAGCGTTCACGTCTCTTTAACGACTATTCTTTTTGAAACAGGGTTTTGTACAGCGGTGTCTAAAATGCAACATCATGGCTGGTTATTATAATGTAAATACTGTAGCTCTATTAAAAGGGAAAATTGCTGGGCCAAGATTTAAGAATTCCATATGAGAAAGTGCACGGGGTGATGCAACAGATTTTCCACAGCGCTTAAATAGAATATGCAATAAAATGGATGGCTTCATAGATAGTGACATTTAATGCAGGAGAAGTGCCAAGCCAGACGTGGTGTACAGGGGTCTGCTTGTAAATAATTAATCTTTGCTCTTCATGTCTTCTTGTCAGTACAGACGAGGGGCTTGTATCCTGGCAACGCACCATGGTTCCCACATGCT
Organism: Seriola lalandi dorsalis; assembly: GCF_002814215.2. Taxonomy (NCBI): domain Eukaryota; kingdom Metazoa; phylum Chordata; class Actinopteri; order Carangiformes; family Carangidae; genus Seriola; species Seriola lalandi. The sequence goes on from NW_019525136.1 coordinate 1,449,532, forward strand.
GCAGGGAGAGAAAGGCCCTCAGGGGGGAGACAATCTTCAACCTGCCTGCAGCAACACACACACACACACACCCGCACACACACACACACACACACACACACACACACACGTGCAGCACTCCGCTACACACAGGCGCGCATCTATACACTAGAAATAATACTAACTAGATGTTTGTACATGTACAAAATAAATCTACTCACATGCACATTTTGGTACACACTCCTATGCACATGCAAAATAATTCATTGTTGTACGCACACACACACACACACACACACACCAACAAGCCAGCATAAGGACAGACATACCTGTACACACAAAAACATATGCAAAGATTCATGCATGCATACTCTAAACATAGCAGACAGAGAGGACAGACGGATTACACACCAACACACACACACACACACACACACACACACACACACACACACACATTCCCCTTGAGTAGGCCTATTAAGGATGCTCTGATTGGTGCCAACACCAGACAGCTTTACCGTTCTGGTTTGAATTCCTCCTGAGCCAGTGTAGCCACAAAGGTCATATCGTGTGCTGGAACTGAGTAGTATGAGGGAGTGTGTCCTATTGTTGTGTGTGAACTGGGGTGACATAGCAATAGCGCTTATGTAGCGATTTCAGCATATGATTAAAATACATAGAACATTTAAGTATTTAAGTACAATAATATCCCCTCCCACACTTCAGCAACGCGGTAATTCCCAAACTTTATGAAGAGACACGAAGAGGAATTGTCAAAGAGATGTCCAATACAGCCTACGTAGCTCTTACTACTGATGGATGGACCTCCAGGGCCACTAAAGTTTCTACCTGTGACTGCTCATTACATTACTTTGGAGCGGGAGATGAAAAGCTTTTGCTGTAGCAAAATTTACATAGCTTTAACCTCAGACTGTCACAAGGATATACCCAATTTCAAACTGCCTCATTCTTTCAGTTTTTGCATGACTACATGACATGTCCTTGAGAATAATTGATTTTTTAAGAACTGTAAATGGTGGATTATTAGGCTATATATCTTATGCTGTTGTATGGTATTTCTGGAGTGTTATATTTGAAAAAAACAACAACGTATACTGAACGGAACCCAAAACCGTGATACCAACTGAACCGTGGATTTTGTGAACCGTTCCAACCCTGACAGATATACATATGATAGTGTGGCTGGTATTATTTTCACCTTGTGTGTGTGTTTGTGTGTGTGTGTGTGTGTGTGTGTGTGTGTGTGTGTGTCATCATGACAGAATGTGGTCATGGAGACGCCCACTGCGGCAGGAACTACTACAGAGAGAGTTTGGCAGATGTTTATATGTCTGTTTGTCTGTAGACAGTCATCATAGCGTCGCCATAGCGTCACAACTGTGCAAGATAAAGCCACAAACCTTTACAGGTGTGTAGTTGAGATCAAAATGAAGGTTGAGTTCAACGACGAGTGAGTTCCAATGGAGGGGGCCAGAAGCAGGGGGGTTGGAAGCAGGGATGGGGTCAATGGACCCCTGACTCTATGCCCCAGGCGAGAGAGAGAGAGAGCGAGAAAGAGAGGGAACAGAGAGAGTAAAAAGGAGAGAGATCGATAGCTGTGTGTGTGGTGATCAGCCCAGTGGAGCAGGCTGCGGTACTGTGTGGCCGGCGTCTCCCTCACGTCTGACTCCCCGGGAAACACCACGTTCGGTTCGGTCCCGCGTGAGTAACAGACGGGAGCAGAGCGGCAGAGAGAGAGTTCAGGACCAAGCAACAAGACAACAGGACCCTAGTCTGAGTTTATTTAGCAGGATAATGTCGTACAGCTTCGTCCTCCGCTGTTGTCTCAGCAGAAATTCTAATACGCTGGTTAAAGTAGTCGGTCGGTGTGATCAGCTCAGATCTACAGAATTCTGTCACACAAAGAAAATGAAAATGAAAACTGCTCTATTTACAGCATTCCCCCTCACCCCAAGGTAAAACTACAGACCATTTGTGTATAAGGTCACAAGGTCAAGTTGTGTTCTTAATTATTAACTTTATGTTTATAGACCAATTAGTCAGTTTGGCCAAAGAATTGCTGCCCATAGGACATTTTATAAATAATCAGAATCAGTGGAGCTTCGGTGGATGGCAGCGCTGCCTCCACTGCTCACACAGGGACGAACATCACTGTTTTGAATGGAGGCTTCTTTCATGAAGTCACGTTAACGTCGTTCTGAGATAATTACAAAGCCATGACAACGAGGCTGTATTGTTTGTGTGTGTGTGTGTGTGTGTGTTGTGGTGGAAATTCTCGTGAGCTGAGGAGAGTTCACATTGAGACTTCAGATTCAGTGTTTATTGGAAGCTTGATGCGCACGAGGGAGAAAAAAATGGCAACAAGTGAGTCAAAGTGATGTCACACCAAGTCCTGAAGAAGTCCTGTCCAACAGTTGGTATGTAACCCAGGCATCACATGGCTACATCACACAGTTCTCGTTTCATACCCAAATCAGGCTGCTCTACAGTCTTCAGCTCCGGGAGTTTCACTAGATGCTGAACATAGTCACACGTGCTGTTACGAGTGGCTTCCTGCTTCCAACTCACCCTTCTCTGGAACTGGATTTAGGCAGTTCTCTATGTTATACTTTTCCCTGCATCCTTACCTGTAAGACCTTGGTTACCATAGCTACAGAGGATAGAAATGGGTTCATCTGGACATTATCAGTCTGTTTAGCAAACAATTGCCTGTTTCGTTGTTTTTTGCTGATTAACTTGACAAATTTTTGTTAAGAATTTTTTTGTGTGAGATCAGAACAACATCTGTCATTTCAGCAAATCACACCCCCAAAAAACATGTAGGTTCAAAGCCTTGTTTACAAATGTATTTATTATTATATAAATAAATATGGCAAATTAACAGTAAATTACAAAATAATTCATTATTTAATATTTTAATTGGCAATAAAAAGACGGAATATAAAAAGAATTTAAAATTAAAGATTAATCCATCGATAAATAGTTCAAATCAAAAAAGGATTTACAAAAACAAGATGTACAACAACAAGTCATTTAAAAATACATTAATGAATTCATAAATAAATAATGGAATCTACAAATCTATTTGAAAATGTAATTTAAAAAGAGAAATAAATAACTGGATTCACAAATTGAATTAAGAATACAGATTTTAATCAGGCATTTAAAAGGGCAATTTCCTTTTCCATTTGCATTTGCATTTCCATTTCCCCGTTGCTTTTCCTTTTCCTATTAGCCGTTTGATTTGCTTCATCATTTAGCTTCTCCTTTTAGCCTCTCTGTGACACTTCGGGCCTTGCACCTTTAAAATGACATAAAAAAACAGAAATTAGTCACGGGATGTGACATGCTTTCTGATTGAGCCATCAAGAAGACGCTTGTAAGAACTGTGTATGTGCTTGCACAAGGACATTTTTCCTTATCCTTCACTCTCTTCAAATGTCCAACACTGATTTATCAAGAATTTTAAGGGACATCACCAGTGAAGTGATGCTTTGATCCTCAGAGTGTAGTGCTGGTGGTTTATTTGAACCATTTATTGATGAATTAATATTTCATTTGTATTTTCCTATTACTCATTGAAATATCAAACAATGCATCACTTACTAATATTTTTTATTAATTCATAGATTAACAATGAATTAATCAATTAACACATTTATGAGGGCCCATTCTTATGGTACAGTTTCTGATTAATTAATGAAACACTTTATTACTGTTTCCTGTGGCACTTGTTACTGGTGCTCCACAGAAGGTCCGCTATCCAAGATTTAACCCTGACCATGATCATCTCCCTCAGCCCAACCAAACAGTTTTCATGCCCAACCCTAACCAAGCCCTAACCACAGCCCAACGGGCAAGGACAAGTTTATGTATGTTGTTGGAGCACATCTTGGTTTGTCATAATGAACAACCCCTTTCACATTAAACATAGTCTCTAAAGCTGATCAAATAGTAAATATGATTGTCACATACCGTTGATATTTCTTTAAAAGTCATAGAGCTTGGTTAAAAGACGGCAGAGATGCAAAACAATCCCAAAGAGAAGCAAACTACTACAAAAGGAATTAACCACAAGAACCTGCAAAATGACCAAAGAGGGACACATGATGACTAGAAAGAGATGCAAAAAGACCACAAAAAGACACAAAGTGACTATAAGAGACAGAGAATCCCAAAGCAGAAACAAAACAGCACAAACTTTCAATCTGGGGATCCTGTGTCCCATTTCCTCATAATCCGTTCATGCACCTGTCACTGTATCTAATGCACATTTGACAACATCACAGTCAAAGTCTGACGACAAAGGACACATGACATTCACCTGCTGGATTGCTTTTTCATTTCAGTGATGAAACTTTGTGGCATTTGTTAAAGCGTAAGCAGCACGTGCAAGTGTCCAGCCCACATGACGCCACCAGGTGAATAAATGCAACTCAACGTGCTTTTTTGGATTTGGGTTAAAGATTCACCGGCTCACTATGATGAAGGTGTAGTCTGCGCCTGCTGTGGTTCATACAGTGCAAACAAGGTCCTGTTCTCTGCAATACACAAACACAGCTAATTATTGGTGATTATTTTTGCCTTCAACGTGAATAATCACCACCCAGGCCAGAGATTTGTACATTAATGCCATAATGAGCCTGGAAATTGGGCACATTAGCACATATCTGCTAAAAGCATGTGATACCCATTTTTCATCCAATTTGCCAGAAGTGCATTCTGCCAGTATTGAGTACTGTTAGTTTAGCAATTTCATGAAAAAAAAAAAAGGGG
>NW_019525136.1:1454334-1462438 GCF_002814215.2 Seriola lalandi dorsalis
AAATCATGCATAGTAATTTCAGAATAATTTCAGGGAGATTTTCTGACAAGTCATGGTACATTTTCTTACATTCTCTTCAGTCCCCTCCTAAACTCCAGCACTGCCAAAAGGTTTCACACTTGGTGCCTTTTCTTGCAACACACACACACACACACACACAAAAAAGGGAAAAAAAAGGAAAAAAAAAAAAAAAAGCTTATGCACAAACACTCAAGCCCACCTGGGGAAAAATGAAAAACCCAGAAACCTTGTTTGTGCAGGATGATTGCGGAGACATATTTGGCTAATGGAATTACATGTATGTGTTAGCCTCTCTCTCGCTCTCTCTCCCTGCCAGTAAAGTGTGTGTGTGTGTGTGAGTGTGTGTGTGTGTGTGTGTGTGTGTGTGTTTGTGCGCCTCCAGGCTGGTGGCTGGTGTAAAGCTGACGAAGGCCTTCCCTCTCTGGTGGGTCAGGCTAATTGTTATTCTAATGGCCTCTCAGTCAGATGCAAATAGCTATAATGGCAAAGCCAGAGCTGGGGTGGGAGGGGAGGCAGGGGGAGTTAAGGGAGGAGAGAGAGTAGAATTGGAAGTGCACAAAATTAGATTTGCATTTTTGCTAGAAAAATATGCGAGTGTTTGCGTGAGGAGGGGGTTGTTTTATTTTGTGTGTTTGTGCATGTGTGTGTGTGTGTGTGTGTGTGTTTGTGCATGTGTGTGTGTGTGTGTCTCTGTGTGTGGGTGGTTCCTTTGGGAATACTTGATTGATTTTGTTTCAGTTAGACTCTTTGATTCAGTACAATAACCAGCTTAAAGATATTGAAAAACGTGTGGTAATGCTCCAGCAGGTACTTGTACTTTCTACTGCTACTCCAGTTCATTTTGGACGTTGCACTTTTTACTCCACTACATTTATTTGAGATACAGTGACTAGTTACTTACTAGCTACAGATTAAAATCAATTTCTAAAATACGATACACTGTGATAGATCACACTGTCTATGAAGTAGAAGCCACAGCATAATTTTGTTTAAAAGTATCCTCCAGCCATATTTCAACTGAACTGTGTATGTTTGGTACATTATGCAAAAACATTCAATTAGCTGCTTTAAATGTTGATTTAAAATCAATAAGCCTTAAAAATGGAGATATTTTTTGTTTTCAAAGTTTAACAGCTTCATGTTTTCTCGCGATGTCACAAAATAATATTTGTATGTAAACATGTTAACCTGAGATTTTTCCCCTTCTGGCAGATGAATGTGAAAACAGCCTTCTAGTGTCAAACATACATGGCTCTGCACAGTGAAGCAGGGTTAGGAAACATCCAAGTCAAGTGACAATAAGCAAAACTGTCAGGAATGACTTTTAATGTACAAATGTTGCATTTCCTTGTGTTTGAATAAATGTTGTTCATATGATCTGAGAAGCCGAGAGCTGATATCTAAATGTTTGTTCCCGCCAATGTTCTTTCATTATTGTTTTCTATATCAAGCAGCTACTATAGAAAAATACTGACATCAGTGATAATAATTCACTAATGTAGTAGTATAGTATATTAGTAAAGTATAGTATATTATAACACATACACAAACCAATATACTGCATTATGGGAGCTTTTTTCATTTGATGAGGACAGAGTATCTTATATTGCGTTAATACTGAGTTTAATATTATCATTATTGGTAATAAGGAAAGGAGTTGAATACATCATTCCACCTCTGCCATCAATCATATTACTGTGCTGTTGTTAATTCTAATATATAATAAGTGTAAAAAGCATTTTAGAAAAGTATATAATAAATAGCCTACACTCACAAACACTGCAAAGTTCATGGAGCCTAATTATTAATTCTAGCCATGGTGCATACTGTACCAGTGGTAGAATTAATAACTGTGTGAAATATGCAGTACAATGTGTGACATTGCTGTAATTGTAAATGGTGGAGGCCGTTGCAGGGGAACAACCTTGCCAACCTATTAAAGCAGATAAAGACAGTGTCACGTCAGTGGAGCAGACCAAGGCTGCTCAGAGACAAAAAGATGGAGAGGCTACACGCCGCGTTGTTTCCACGTAAGTCCCTAATCTTCCCTGAGGTTTCTGGACCTCCCAGAGGACCAGACGTCGCAGTCCTCCAAGGCCTTCTGGGTGCCAGTACATTCTTGGTTTCATACAGTATTTGTGCCATAAAACGCAGAGGAATGTGAGGGTTTGTATTATATTATAATTGTAATAAGATGAGAGGGAGAGAAGCTACAGTCAAAACACATCTGGTCTGGAGTCAGAGTTCAAATGTGAAATGATTTCAACACAATCACAAAGTCAACTTGTTTTTAATGATTTGATTTCAAGGCTGTAGAAAGAAAAGAACCATTTTATTGCAACAACACACAGGAGGCTGGATTGCTGCTGGGACTGTGGCATCAGGCTTTGGATGAAAACTGGTCCTTGAATAGTCATGTGGAATAAAGAGAGATCTGAGGCACTCCAAAATAAAAAAAAAAGTATTTATTCTTCTTGGAAATTTTCTAAACTGCAATAATAACCAGCGCTGATCGGCTTTTGGAGTGTCGTTTATCCAGAAATTCTCATTTATCATAAAAAGTAAGTAAGTGGATATCTGTGGGTGTGACAAATACATTTTGATCATTTTGGTTTTTGCATTTTCTACAATGATTTTAATCTCTCGATTTAAAAGGTTCATGTTTCAAAAATGATGATTATTGTGGAGGAGTCATGAGTTAATTTCATTTATTTTCATTGTTGTTAATTTTGTCAGTGAACTGATAATGGATCAACTAAAAATCATTAAATAAAATGATCAAAAACAGAGTTTAAATGAGTGTATGTGCTGATCAAGGTTTGGTGTTTGTCTGAATCAAGCGCCCATACTGACCTCAGTGTAAAATGTGATTCCCTGTAGTTTCCCAGTAACCATGGTGAGATGGAGGATGGGAAGCAGCATTCCTTTAGGAAGCGCGATGGAAAGCTCTCACCACAGAGAGACGATTGTTTATTCAAGTTTAGGCCCAATGCAGAATGAGGCCGAGCTTTTGAAAAGAGGAAGGAAAAGGAGAAATGTAAGGAAGGGTGGAGAAAGATGGAGAATAAAGAAGAAAGTTTCAAAGAGTTTTCAGTGTAAGAGCAATAGGGAAGAATGATAGTGATAGTGTGTGCGTGTGTGTGTGTGTGTGTGTGTGTGTGTGTGTGTGTGTGTGTGTGTGACGGAGGAAAGCAAGAGGAGTGGAGAGATGGTAAGAGTAAGTGAATATCAGAGCAGCCAGTTTTGGTCTCACATCAAGTTCTCTCACAGCTTGCCATCCTTAAGTAAAAAGCATATCTCCCTCTGCCAGCTCCTCACCATTGAACTCTCTGGCAGAATTCAAGTCCCCAGGCTGTGACAGCTGTGGGCCCTGAAGTGGCGTTTCCCAGAGAGCCAGCCAAACATTCCTCACTGCTTTGTGACTTACAATGGGCACAATAACATCAGCAACAGCACAGCACTCAGCCGACGAGAGGAAGAGGAGAAGTGATGGCTTGTTTTCTGAGGGTCAATTATCTGGCCGGCTATATAGCTCGCTCTGCTTTTTTCTATCTCCCTTTCCTTTTCTTTCTCCTCTTTCCCTTTTTTTTTTTTTTTTTTTTGCTCGGAACATTGCCTCACATTTTGAGAAACATTATATGGTTTGAAATACAACACTTTCCACTTTGTGATGTGCTTGGCAGTGCTGCCCACGCATTGTGTAGGAGCTTAATTTCCATCCACTCTCTTCTTAAGTGCAGCTCAATTCATCTGGAGGGGATGTTAAGGCTTGCTCTGAGAGTTGAAAGAATACTACTTAATGAGCGCTGACAAAGACCAGCGCTGCAACAACACAACCTGATCTATAGAAAAAGACTTCAAACTCCTTCTCACTTTTTTTATTGCTTTGACTGGGTGTTATCCAGCACACTCACACACATCCTGTTCCCCCACTTCAGATCACATATCAAGCCAAAGCATATTTTATCCCTCTCTGACTGGCTTTGAAATGACACATTCATCCTATCAGTGCAGGATGTATTATACTGACACACACACACACCTCTCTGTGCACAGCCGCTGATTCCACGTTAATGTATAAAAGCTTGTTTTCTTAGTTCCTATCTTCACTTCTCTCTGTGGGTGCGATCTCCTCAGATGACCCTAATATCTCCGCACAGATATTTAGGCCTTGCCTCATTAAAGCGCTTTAGCCTTTCTGCAGATCCCGGTCTTTAAACCTGCAGCGTGCTAATTTGTCTACAGGTAACAGGGGTTTTAGAAAGCATGAGGCAGAGTGTGAGGCAATTTATTAGTCTAATTTAAAATGTCTGTCAGCAAAACGCTCTGGGAGGTGGTAACTGGCTCAACGATGACAGCTCTGTGAGTGGAGAGTGTCATGTTATAAAGTGGATTCATACAGCCATGGTTTATTATGCAGGGTTTAAGACGCTGACCTGTTGGATGGAGGGAGGGAGGGAGGGAGGGCTCGTATAGAACTTATAAAAAAAAGCAGATATAAAAATAAACTGAGCGGATCCATCTCTCGATCACGAGAGATGGATTTATAATCCTGGGTAAACTGACCTGAACTGGCCTCTCCACATTCTCTCCATCTGTGTGTGTGTGTCCTTCTCCTGACTCAGCTCGAGGAGTGGATCTGCGCTGTCAAAAAGTGACTCCAAAACACTGTGGGATCACCTTTCTGAAAGTCACCTGCTTCTGGACAGATGGTATATATTTAGTTCTCTCTCTGGCAGGCCTGTCTCTGATCTGACTCTGGTTGTGTCGCTGACCAAGAAGACAGATACAGGGTGTAGTGTTTGAATTTCAAAAAGGTGGGTTTTTATTCTCCTCAAAGATGAGAAAATACAGACAAGATAATTAGAAACTAAGAGGGGCCCCGAAAAGCTCAACAAAATACAGCTAAACTCAGAAAACAGCAAACTGAACTGCAATATGTCAAGACTCAGTTCAACCGTTCAACCCCCCTGCATCACCAATCAAGCCTTCCTGTATAAAACCCCGGATCTACTCAGCAGCCATTTTGATTCCAGCGGAAGCACAGAAGCAAAATGGAAGAAAAAGCTTCAGCTCCCCATTCTCTGTGGTGTGTCTTTAACAAGTTACTGTCGGTGTGTCTGGCAGGGGTGGATGCATCAGAACACAACTGTCCAGTGGGAACAGTCTATGGAAATTATGTGCCAAAACACACCCACAGAACTACATGATTCACGAGAGGCCAGATACTGTACTATTTATCCATATGTGTGAACGCACTTCAGAGGATGAGATATATACAGGCCGTCTTGTTGCCTGTATTTTGAAATACTCACCTGTCTTGTCGTTTCAGTTCCTGCCCTGGTGTGACTCCCGACTCTTGATCACACACACCTGCTTCCAATCACTTAACTGCCCCTGGTTTACCCGTCAGCAAACCCTGAATACAGCATTTGCTCAGTGTTTGCAGTGATTTACTCCAGTGAAGCATCGTAGGTGCTCCAACTGTAACAGTGGTTTCAGACTGAATGTCAAGAGTGAACGGCTTGAGTGAGAAGAGAAGAGGAAAAGAGGTGGGCCTCCAAACATGCAGAAAATGAACCCACAGATTTCCACACTAAAATTATAGCTGCCACAACTTCCACCTCCCACCCAGGCCCACTGAACGTGTGTTGTGGAGGTCAGTGTATTTGAGGAAAGAGGTCATTTTAGTTGAACTCCTGCTGCAACCTGGTAGAAAATCAGCATAGCGTGTGCCGCTATGGTTGGCAGCTGCATGGGAGAGCGTAGTCACTTTCTCAATTGGAAATAATGCCCTTGCTTTGCACAATGTCAAACTTGCACTCTTGGTGTCAAAGCCCTGTGAAGCACCTGACTATGCAGAAAATAAACAGGATTTCTTTTTATATAAGCCTGTATACCTGAAATAACTTTCCCACTGTACAGTATGATGCAAAATTACCTTACATGTCCTCCCAGATACACTGCACTGCAGTAAGAGGGAATGTAGCACTTTAGTGCTTATTAACAAATTGAATATAACCTTTTGATATTATGCAGTGAGTGTGACGGCCTCTACTCATAGTTGTATGTGTGTATTTTACGGCCGGTTCCTCCCCACTGTTGTGCAAACTGGCGCACAGATCCATCAATGCTGACATGGACCTGCATGGGCATCTGTGCTGGTTATCTGGCCAGGAGTGTGTACATCACGGTGTGTGTGTGTGTCTAAGTATACTATGTGCCCGTGTGTGTAGCTCTCTTTTTCAGCTGGTTGGTGGCAGGGCTGAGCAGGACCAGCTGGCTAGCTGTACAGGGCACCACGGTGCCCTCTGACCCCCAGCTGGTGGGGGATCTGGGCCGACAGGGCACGGCCATAAATCCACGGACACAGAGCATGTGGAGGCATTCAGGAGGCAAACACATCACCTGCTGCCTGCTGGCACGCCGCCTCCCTCACTGCCCTCCTCCACCACAGCGCCTTTGCTCTCTGTCAAGTGCAAATTGTTCCCATGGAAATAGAGAGAAAGAGAGCGCTTTTATTAAACGGGAGAGTTTTAAACAATAGAGGTCAGATTGTCAGGCAGCGTTTTATGGCAATTTCAAACACATACATTCATCCAATATCCGCTGCAGGTCAAGCAAGGTAGTACAGACGTCCCCCTCCCCAGCAGCGTTTACCAGCTCTTCCTGGACTATCCTGAAGTGTTCCCAGGCCACAGGAGATATATCGTCTCTGCAGTGGGTTCTGGGGCCCGATGCCAGTTGGATGTGCCCAAAAAACCTTCAGTGGAAGGATCCCAGGAGGCATCACATGCCTGAGCCTGAGCCATCTCAACTGGCTCCTTTCAACACCAAGGAACAGCGGCTCTATTCCCAGCTCCCTCAGTATGTCTGAGCTCCTTATCTTAGCTATTAGGGTGATTGCAGCCAACTTACAGAGTAAACCCATTTCAGTCGCTTGTATTTGCATTCTTTCAGTCACTACCCAAAGCTTGTGACCACAGGTGAGGTTCGGAACAGAGTTTGACTGGTAAATCAAAAGCTTTTTCTTTCACCTTCGTCTTCACCACGACAGTCGCGTACTGCAGATGCTGCACCGATCCACCCGTCGATCTCGTGCTCTATTTCACCCTCCCTCGTGAACAAGATCCTGAGATACTCTTCCACTTGAGGCAGCAACTCACTCCCAAGCTGAAGGGAGCAATCCACCGTTCTCTGGCAGAGAAGCGTGGCCTCAGACCGTAAGGTGCTGACTCTCATCCCAGCTGCTTCACAGTCAGCTGCAAACCGTCCCAGTGCACGCTGAAGGTCACAGTCTGACGAAGCCAAAAGCCAAGGCTGTCATTTTTAACACAGTTGTGGCCTATACACACATTTGGGTTTAATGTTCTATCCATGAATTATCTCTTGTTCCCCACAGTGAAACCACAATGACAGAGGAATAAACTAGTGAACTAGTCCAATCCATAGGAAAACAAAAAAAAAAATCAAAGTGGGAACAGAAGAACAAATGAGCAAACACCCCCCATGACTCACACTTCTATTTGTCAAATGTGTCACATACAAATCCACGACTCTGCTGATTGGATTTTGATGAAAGTTCAGATAATGATGCAACTCACCACAGGCATTCCAGTACTTTTCATTTATTGTTATTTAAGACACTACTGAATGGATAAAAAGATAAAAGTTGCAGAAATTATGCATCTCACCATTTCATTTAAAAATGACAGTCTACAGATCACTTAAAAAAATACCACTACAAAAAGAGAAATGGAAACAAAAGTAACCATCTTAGTGGTCCAGATGAAAAAAAAGGTCTGATGGCAAAACTATGTAACAGCATTTCAGGGTGCAGCCAGACGGTGCCTCAGAGGAAGCAGGAAACTAACATGTAACCAGAGACCTAGTAACTCAAGTGCTTGACTGGAAGATGGGGATGGGGAGACCAGAGGCAGAGAGGTCCTCCTCTCCATCGATTCCCGATCAGTACACAGGAGCAGCTCAGTGTGACTCTCTGTGTGTGCGTGTGTGTGTGTGTGTGTGTGTGTGTGTGTGTGTGTGTGTGCGCGCATTTTTTTGTGCTACCACATTCATGTGT
>NW_019525136.1:1462458-1495418 GCF_002814215.2 Seriola lalandi dorsalis
GGGGGGGGGGGGGGGGGGGTATGCATCCTTATAGGCATTTCTTTCCTTGGTTTAAAGATGTTCACTTCCAGAGTAAAATCAAATATTCAGGACAATATTACAAAAAATTTACCAGAAAAACGACAAAAAAATGTAACTGTCCAAATATTAATGGACAGCATTATACAACTACAGTATTAAGCAGTTTCACCTGGCCACTCCCAAGTTGCAGGTAGAGTCAAGCAGAGTCGCATCCTCTCCTGCACATTGATGAAGAGCTGCTGAACTGACTTTCAGTGTTTTCTAACAACGACAGTAAAGATCTCTTCTACTCTATTCCTGACAAACAGAGGCTAAGTGTTTTAGTAGCCTAAAGCTTCACTGTAAAGGAGATAGAGAATGCAAACTCTGGTTTCCCACATCAAAGTCCAACCCTTTCTATGCCCACAGCCCCACACAACCACATTACCACAAGTTTTGTGCCACAGTAGAATGAAACAACAAGTCCTCCAACTTGTTGCTGTTGCCTCCCAATAAAACTGAACTGTGGGTCATAATAAGCTGCTGCACAGACGAACTATGGGCTCGTTTTTCACAGGAGCACAGTCGAAAAAAATGTTGACTGTGATCAGAATCCTTTTTTTTTTAAGTAATTGGCTAAACCATTTGGTAATATATTACATGATATATGCATCGTTTTTAGGAGATTGGTTGGAGACAGAGAACAATCTGGTCGGAAAAAAATCATCACATCAATACGCTTGCTTCACAATACCTGGCTTTACACAGAGCTTAGACAATCAGACAAAATAATGCACATGATGTAACAGAGACTTTGTTGCTGTGTTCCATTCACACGTCCTGTTTGGTGTGTTCAAATAACGGCTATAACAGCTTAGAAAAAGACTGTAGGATAAATGTTTAACCCTGTGATTATCAAGTAAAGGGGAATAGTTAATGTTGGATTTAAGTTACTCATTACAGTAACGATTCATTTTACACATCAGGAAGTTTCTTGGAAAGAAATGTTCGGTGATTATGAGGAAATAGGAATTTCCTTAAAAGAAAAGCCCAATTGAATTGATTTTTTTTATTGGAAACTATATTCTCCATATCTTTTCATTGTATACCTGCCTGCATGTTGATCTGACCTAGTGTGCTGTGATTACAGGACTCTGATGTCACGCTAGTTGGTAATTACTAATAATCAATTAGAAGAGTTCCAACAGAAAACTGTCTCTTTATGTGTTATGTGATATTTACGTGATCAGTAACTGCAGGTTTATCATACAGTACTCCAGTCACGTTAGATCATGGCTCACAAGGACTAGAAGGAATCTTTCTTGTTTTGTTATTTTACTATTTTATCTCTATCACTCTTGGTATTATGGTTATTATTTATGAGGTTCATGATATATATTTTTTTATTGTTCTGTGTGTAAATTTGTGTGTGTGTGTGTGTGTTTGTGTGTGTGTGTGTGTGTGTGAGACCCATTGGTGATGAATGTCTGGCAAAAATCTCCACAAGTACAGCTGACTCAGTTGTAAGTTCAGCCTGATGCATCCAGTAATATCTGCCGGAGGGTGTGTTCCAACTTGAATTTTCAATTAAAGTTTTGTTTAGTAAGAAAGGGATGTTCTGCAACGTGAATAATCAATTTCGCATGGTTGTGTTTGTTTCTGAGAGTATGTGATTGTCTTAAGGATTCTAGTGAAGACCTTTTAGTACAGATATTTTGACCTGTGATAGTAAAAATGACAAGAAGCGCACATGTAGTGTTAATGATGAATGATGGCTCCTTTCCATTTAAAGGTCCCACTAAGCCATCACTGTTACTAATTGCCTCTGTGGTTTTCCTGCTGTAACATGTCAAAACATCTGCAGTGAAAAAAGGTTATTCCACTTATGTTCAATCAATCAAACCTGATCTTCATTTGGAAGTTTCAACACAGACTGAGAGTACAAGGCTTCCTCTTTTTGTATCGGCTAAGCAGGCACCTGGAAGACACACACACACACACATACACACACACACACACACACACACACACACGCAGACACACACCTACACACAAACATACACACAGTATTTAGGTGCAGGAAGGCACAGCAGCACTTAAGTCAACAGAGTGGGTGACAGGAAGATGGGCTATTGCCCACTAGCTCAGAGTCATTCAGTCTAGACTCCAGATGTTGGCAGAACATAACCCAGCACACACACCCACCCACTCACTCACCTACACACACACACGCAAACATGTGAACACACACACAGTGAACATACCAAGCAGGCTCAGTAGAGCCTGTCTTCACAAGGCAGCACCC
The DNA here is from genome assembly GCF_002814215.2 of Seriola lalandi dorsalis. Taxonomy (NCBI): domain Eukaryota; kingdom Metazoa; phylum Chordata; class Actinopteri; order Carangiformes; family Carangidae; genus Seriola; species Seriola lalandi. Next base: position 1,464,764 of record NW_019525136.1, read on the forward strand.
CTGCCAGATGTCACTAAGTGTTGATAGACTCTCACCACTGCTGGAGATCAGTGTATGTGGGAGTGTTTGTATTTGTGTGTGTGTGTGTGTGTGTGTGTGTGTGTGCGCGCATTTTTTTGTGCTACCACATTCATGTGTGCACGTCAGACTATTTAAATGTGTTTTCCTTCATGTTTGTGTGTGTGTGTGTGTGTGTGTGTGTTTGTACAGTAGAACCTCAGAGCAGCTTGGGAACAGTAGCACCACACAGCAGGAGTCAATGCAGACAGAGCTGCTCTCTTTGACGAGGTGCTAAATGTTTGCTGTTCTTTTGAATGTCTAATTTGATGCCATAACATGTGCGTGTCTTCAGCTCCTGAGTAATGACTGTGACTGGCAAACAGTGGAAGACTGTGTGCTGTCGTTACAAAGGCTTCATATTGCAAACATTCTCGACTTTTAGCAGCGACACAGCAGGAATCTATGAACTTACTGACAGTGATTGATAGGTGGTGGGCTGCTATGACTCCAACATGGACATGTTTGATTTTTTTCACTGAGACGTAGTGACATATCGAACAGCCAACATCTTCATTTATCATGCACAATGGCTGTCATCTGTATTTAACTGTAAAATGTACAATAGTTTTTCATAATGAGGTGTCTCATTTTGGAGTACTACAGTCCTAAACGTGTCACATACATAACTAGTTGTGCCAAATTTTCCTGTGTCTGTAGAAGATTATAAATATACAACATGCGCATGCTTATGCAACCCAGTGCAAAAGCACCACTAAAGGCCTAAAATGTACTTTGGGATTGACTCGATTGAAAAGTAAAAGAATAGTTCAATATTTTGGGAAATAGGTAGAAGTGAAACTATTACTCAAACAGCTGACTGACAGAAAATGAACTGGCATGGTGTTTGGACTGTTGGTCAGACACAACAAGACATTTGAAGACATCGCCTTGGTTTCTTGAAGCTTTTGATTTGCATGTTTCACTATTTGAGGTTTTATAGACTCAGTGATTAATCAGTTACTTCCAGCTGTAGAAATCTTCCCTCTTTAGCTTTGCTACAGGCTTTGCTTTCTTTCCACATGTCTAAGTGTTAAGTATGGAGCTGGAGGTTATGAGCCTAGCTTAGCATAAAGACTGGAAACAAGGGGCCAGTTGCCCTGGTCCTGTCCATAGTGACAAAAACACAAGTCCATACTAGCACATTTTCATTTTAAAACACTGTTTTAAAATTGAAAAACAATCTATGTATCAGTAATAATCTCCTGTCACACCTGAAAATGCATACATACACGACCATTCACAGTAACTGGACATGCGTGAGCCGGCTGTAAACAGGAAGCAGATTGTCTACTCTGCAGTTGATTAGTTGCACAAAATACTACGTGGGAGGAACAGCAAAGACAGTTGTAGCACTAAAATGCAGAACTGAACTCCTCAACAGCTGCTAGCAAAGACAACATTAATTCATTATCCGTGTTGCTTTCACCACTGGTAGTCGAGGCTGATGAGACCCAATCAGGGAGAGACCATGGGTGTCTACGTCGTTGTTTCCATAGGTCTCTTTTTGCCCAGACTACAACGCAACCCTGGGTCCAGCAGCGTTTCCAAAAGTCGCAGTTTTAGGGGTTCGAAAACCAGGCGTAAACGCAGCAAAAGAGATGCGTTTTAAAACTAAATCATAGTAGTGTGGACGTGGCCTCAGTAATGTAGCTTATCTTTAATCCATACTCACAGACAGATATGAAAAAATGACTTTCTGTGATTTTAGAACGGGTAAAAGTATCTCTTGAAGAACAGCACTTCATCCATGTATGCAGTATTTCTGTGCAGCTACAGCGTGATGCTGCCATTGGCACAGATTTTACTCCAGGTGTCTGTTTCTGTCAACCACAAAGTTGTTTTCAAAACCTCTTGCACTAAAAGCTGCTGATAAAACAAGCAAATTGTCTTTGTGGAGGAGTTCCTGGTTTGGAGATCAGTGTGATCGACTTACTGCTACTGTAAATTGACCCTGAACAAGATGTTCACTAGCAAAGGCAAACTGGACCCTCCATGTTTGGACAATGACTGATAACGGTGTCACCAAGAGACATGAGGGATCACACCTGCATCTGCAGCCATGGTGACCTAACAGCACACAACCAGTCAGCCGGCCAGGAATACACACACAAACACACACATGAGCAGGAGGTGTTGTTGTCTGCAGTCCATCTGTTGTCCAGGCAAGAGGTGAACTTGAAGAGGGGGGGGGTGAACCTCAGAGGAAACTCCTAGTATCGCTCATGTCCAACAACAGGGGGTGAAGTGTGTGTGATGGCTGAGAGGAAAGCCTTGCACCAAGACCTGAACTCTAACCCGGGTCCTCGCTAACTTTGCCTACTTGTGACTTTGGCTCGCTCTGACCTAGTTCCTACTTTCCTGAACAGGTGGTGTGAAGCTCAGTCCAGACAAACTTGTTTGTCTTCTTTTTTTTATTTACAGATCAAAATTTTAATGAGAAACTCACACCAGGTCTTAAAGACTTGTCTGACCATCAGCTCACCTTGTGACTTCCTCCAGAGCGTGCATCCTATGTGACTGTTTCACTGCGTCCTTCATACTGAGGCAGATATTCAACACAAAGGTCTGATATAGCTATTCTGATCCTGCTGTGTGTCACCGGTTATCCCATTGTGAATAGAGGGGTGTGATTGTCGTGTCAAAGGTCAATGACCTCAGCGGAGTGTGTGACTATGTGGTCTATTAAGAAGCTCTCAGAGGATCACAAAAGCAATTGATTAGGTATTAAAGCTCACATTCACAACAAGGCGCTGGAAGACCAGAAGTATGTGAGGAATGCAGGGTCAGCTTCAACTTGAACATTACACTGAAGACCAGGAATTACTGGTGGTCCGTGCTCTGCATTTAGCTGTCACAAAAACCAAAAGAACAATAAGGATGCATAAAGCACCACCTGCACATGGCAGATGATAAATCTCCCCTTTTTTTGCTCATTATTCTTCATTTGTTTCCATCTTTCCTGCTGAGTGTGACTGCAGCAAAATTCCTGGTCTGTGTGAACAACCTACACTCTCCTAATTATTATGTTCATATGCAACAAATTTGCAATAGCAAATAGGTTTATTAACAACATTTAATGCTACTTGATTCATGCTTTCATCAGCATAACATCAAAACAACTAATTCTACATATTACAAAATCACCAATAAGAAACAGTTTGCTCTGTATATAAGACTAGCACTGCTAGACTTGTGTTGGACTCGAACCCGGGCTGCTGCGGTTAGGACTGCCAAGGTGTAATCCTAACCCCAGTTTAATTCCCAAAAGATACAGCAACTGGATTGAATCTTACACCCACAATGTTGAAGGTAAGAGCAGTCCACACTGGAAACACTGTAAGTTAATGTTATATGAGCAAATGTGAAGTTTGCAATGAACATAAATGTCAGTGTTAGCGTTACTAAAGTTGTCAGGTGACAAATCAGTTCAGTGGCTCATCATTTTTAAATTATATTTTGTTTTTAACATGTTTTTATGTTCATGTCTTTTCATGTGAATCAAACAAAACAAATCTTATAGTACAATAAAATAAGGGTGGATTGAAGGATGATGAAAATAGACCATAGAAAGACAGAAGAGGAGATGATAAAATATATAAATGAAAATAAAAATTGAAAGCAGTTAGAATAGTAAAATATGAGAGAATTAATTAAAAGCCAAGTTAAATAAATAGGTTCTCAGCTGTCATCTCTTATAGCTCTGGGCAGGGTTTTCCATTGTTTTGGAGCATAGTTTTAAAAAAAAAAAAAGCTACATTGCCTATTTTTCTTGTGCATAAAATTGTGTTGTTGGAAAGCCTGGCAGTAGAAGATCTGAGAGCTGGTGAGGGATTATATAACGACAGAGGATCTGTAAAGTAGACTTAGACTAAGTATAGTCTGCACATTATTGTCTTTCTGAGCCTTTATATGATCAGCAAACCACCTCGACCTCCCTCATGATTTCTGTGCAGTGTGAGAACAAAACATTTGTCAAAGCAGGTGAATAGTATAGACATGTGTTTAGTAGAAGACAGGGTCCATGTGAACTCTTTTACCAGATTTGGATTCTGTAAATTGTAAATCACATCCGGAACCATAATAAGAGCCACAGCACACGGATGAGATGGGATACCCCCTAAACCCAAAGTCCTCCTCGCTCTATTGGCTTCTAGCTTCATTTAATCCATCATCAACTCTTCTCCACCTCCATCAGCCATCTCCTCATCCTTCCATCTCATTAAATGATCCTCTCTGTCCTTGGTCTCCACCCTGATTTTTTTCTCTATCTGCTTCCACTCTCCTCTCTTCCTCACACAGACCTCCATCCTCTCACAGCCTCTCTGGGCCGTGTCGACACATCTCACCTCCCCACCTTGTCTCCTTCCCATTAACTTTGGAGCAGATGGCAGGGCCCTGCTCTCGCTGTGTGAGCTTGACTGACAGGGGCTGGTCATCAACCTCCATAGACAACCAGTCATATGCCGCTCTGCCTCGTCTCTCCTCTCCATCATCCTGTCCTTTGACTTTCCTCTTCCATGTTCTCCTCCAAACCCCCTCTGTTTTTCAGTACTCCTCCTTACTTAGTTTTTCCTGCCTCCTCTCATCCTCTGCCTCTACCTTTCTCTAAGCGTTTTTCCCGTCCTCCTTTTCTTGCAGCCCTCTTCTTCTTTCAGACTTGCTTTGAAAACAACTAGTTTACCATTTTGGGAAATACACTTATTCCCTTGAGTCAGATTTGAAGATAATACCATTCTCATATTCTCATGTCCATTATAAATGAAGCAACAGCCAGGAGACAGTTAGCTTAGCTCGGCATAAAGACCTGAAATAGGGGGAACAGCTAACCTGTGGGAAATTAAAAAGTCATCCATATAAAAACCAAAGTGTGAAAAAGAGAAACCAGGGTCGTATGGAGTGATATGTGGAGGCCTATTTCTTTTCGTCACCTTGAGGTTACCAGTGGTATCAATCTAACAGATTTCTAAAATATTCCTTTGAGTACTCATTTGTGTGTGCCTCAGAAATGTAACACCGTGTGTGTGCCTGATGTAAGATGGCTGCCGTCTATCAGGATGTGAAGTACGGTCAGACTCTGAACAAAGCCACAAATCTCTAAAGCATCCATCTAGTCAGTCCCCAGTGACTGTGAGCTGAAAGGACGATCATATATTGATTCCATTATTTCGCCTGTCCACCATTGCTGTATTTGCTTACAGTAAAAGCAGAAAGTGAAACTATGAGCTTTGATTGATTATTATTATTATGCGCAGTTCATATGTTTGTTGCAGAAAGTGTGAGCTTTGATTTGATTTTGAATTTAAAAAAGAGTCTCATAGTGACATGCATCTCCCAGATTCTGTGTGGATGGATAAGTGAGACAACAGTAATGGATGTCAAAGATACTTAAAAAGATGTGGCTGGTGTGGGCTGAACCTGCTCTTGAGTGGCACCCTATCTAGATATGTTTACACTGTACAAAATCATACAGAAACGTGTTTAAGGACTTTCTGGACTAGATCTGTGCCAATGTATGACTATTTGTGTTAACAAAAAGTCGACAAGTGGCTATGTGAGTAATCTGCTCACGTCGTTGGGGCCAGAGCTCCCATCAAAGACGCTGATGTCCTGTGTGGGAAGGTTTTTGCATGGTGGATCTATGGTGGAAATATTCTAACTATTAGCTATGATTTCTAAATATGGACCTCTGCTTCAGTATGTCATAACCGGTGTTGTATATGGCCTTATTTGGCTACGTATTTGATAATGATCACAGATGCCATATTTTATTGATAAGATTTACGGTCCTTACCTTCAACTTTGTTTGACTTTGTTTATACATTTTAGGAGCATCTTTAGCCATTCTTGAAGAAATGTGTCTCAAAATGATAAGATAGTAAAATCCTACTGGTTCCTCATTTTCCCACAAAAGCAGCAAAAAACACACGTAACCTCAGTGTTACTGAAAGTTATTTTCACTCTTCTCATTCTTATCCTGCCGCTGCAGATCAGTCCCTCCTCCTGCTCAACTGTCCACTGCTGCTCATAGAAATGACTTACACTCACATACAAACTCTGCTGTTAGAATCTGATGAAGTGCAGCCAGATTGTGTGTGTGTGTCTCTGCATGTTTGAGAAAGACGGATAGAGAGGACAAAGGGTTTCAGTGGCTTCAAGCACAGATCAGCACACACCTTACTGTCCTCCTGACCTCTAAGAGCAAGAAAGAGAAACACCCTCTTCATTTTTTCACTCTCCTCTCCTCTCCTCTCCTCACCTCTCCTCACCTCTCCTCTCCTCGCCTCTCCTCTCCTCTCCTCACCTCTCCTTGCCTCTCCTCTCCTCTCCTGGTGACAGCTGTGGTGAGCAGGGGGGAGTCTTCAGCTGCTGATGACAGGCCAAAACCTCCACATCACCACTAAAATGGGGCTCAGGAAAGACTTTCGGCTCAATGTCAAATCTGCAGTGTTAGAACAGGATCCTAGCTGCCACAATATCATCACGAGGAAGCTGTATCATGTGAAAAATGCACCCGAAGCACCTCCTGCTTCTGTGAAGCAGAATAAGAGCAGAAGGAGACTCTTACATGACTGCATTCTTTGACAAAACAGTATTCTTCAGCGCAGTGATTGATTGCAAAGTTGAATTGATTTTCTTTCTCTCTCTGGGGAGGAAGTAGGTCTCTGTCCCTCTGAAGACAGTAAACTGGCAACATAAATAGAGTGGCAGGATGGAGAGGAAATGAGCGAGGATCCATCTTCAGCACACCGCAGAGAAACAGCTGTTTCAGGTCGCAGCCAAAGATAAGCCTCTTTATTTCTCTCTCTCTTTGCCCCTCTTTCTTCTCTGTCTCTCTCTATCTCTCTCTCTTTCTCACATATTGGACACTCCACTCAACTGACTTTAATCAGTCTTTCGCTGTCCCTGTTTCACTCTGTCTCCGTCCCTCTCTTTCTGATCTGTGGCTCTAATGGGAAAGTGCTCATTGTGCTCATCCTCTCTTAACCTTCACAGTCCTGGGATGCTTTGTTCAGTCACAGACAGACATGTTGATGACTAAGCTTAAAATTTCTAGCTAAAATAAAAGATGTTCTCAACATCTGTGCACTGGCTCAGAATAATTAATGAAAATGACCTTTACATTACGTGTTTGTCTTGAACCCCCGGTGGTATTTGGTACAGGCAAAGGAATGGGAATCCAGGCTGTAGGTGGAATTAAACAAGCCTCTATTGCTCACTCATAAACCTGTGTATAACACTGTAATGTGTGAAATGGTTTTTCCTTTTTTACCTGTTTTTGCCAAGAAATCTGTTCAGCAGATCCTACAAAACTTGTCATATGTTGAAAGAATAGTCATCAAATGCCATCATAGGTTATAATCTACAAAACCTTAACTTTTCAACAAAATGTAGTGCAGTTTTAATAAACCTGAAACGTCTTTTCTGTTCTGTGCTGTTGTGAGCTGCTTCAACAACTAACTGAAACACCTCTGCTCCCTGAAATCAATCTGACTTTATAAATCTCCTTCATGTTTCAGTCACAGGACTGACCAGGGATGGGTAAAGAATGAGTGACCTGCCAACATGAGACTGATGATATAGGGCTGCTCTTACAACCTGGTACTACATTTCCTGGCCAGAATTCTATTTACAGTTGTATTAAATGACTCAATTCTTCTGATTACAATGCAAGAATCATGCTGTTTGATCGTTTAAATCAGCAGATTCCTGCTGGGTATAATGAACTTCTCCACACAGCACTTTCACACAGACAGAGGAAGTCAGCCACTGGATTTGTATCTACCTAAAAGGAGCCTGAATGCTGGACTGAAATTCTTCCGGTGGCCAGAGACGCAAGTCCAAGAGCAGGCTAATCTAGCTCCATATCCCCTGGATGAGTGTTTGCTAACATGTTCCCCAAAACAATTTAATAATATGATGACAGTGAATGTTAATGTTGTGTCTGTAAATTTGTCCTGCTGCCTTCAAGTGCCCAAAAAGGTTTAAAGTTAAATAGTTTTAAATTAGAGAAACTGAAGAAATTAAGTTCAGCCAATATCTGTTTGATTTTGAGTTGCTAGTTGTGCTAGTTAGGTTTTACGTGTCTTGTCATTTTTATGGAATAGAAGCATTCCACTCCCTACAATCCAAAATAATATATTATTTTAAGTTCAATTTTTCACTAGTAAAATAGTTTCATATCTGACCACATGCATTACTGCTGATAGCTCTTACCAGGATCAGAGCATGTTCACGGGTGGAGGTGGAGGTGGGTGTAGGGGATGTGCGGTTCAAGTGGATACTTGTCTTCATCAGGGAGAAGACCATGTGACTCATTTAAGACATATGCACAAATGAAGACTTCCTGGAGAATTTGAACACAAGACAATGCATGCTGGGAAGCCCGTTAATAGGACCGTCAATAGGACATTTATTTATGTTGTCATTTAAACTTACTAGACATGAATTCTCAATTATAAGCTCTTAAATTGTTCTGATATTAGAACTAAATCATTTAAATTGATCTTAATTTAACCTGATAAACTTAGTTACATGAGTTGATGAGAAGATCAGCTGATTTAGTTAGAGTCTTTATGAGATTTCATTTAGTTCCGTGTAGTTAAGTTCCTCCAGCTAGGAGGTGCCTTGTTTTGTCCTGCTCAATGTCTTACTTGAAGACAACTTTTCTTTTGCCCAAAGTTTAACTAGAGTAACATTATGTCGGAGTTGAGATACACTAGATGTAGTAATATCTTCCTTGCTGCAGTGAATCCCTCCTCTCTTACTGATAACGTTGTGTGTCTGTACATGTGCTGGATTACACTATAGAGGCTCTAGACAGCTTATTCAGTGTGTGTGCAGGCACACAATATATGTGTTAGTGTATGTGTGTGTTGACCCGGACTGTGGAGACCTCTAGACAGCTTATTCACAGCAGACAGATAGCAGCAGAATTCTTATCTAGCCTACCTTCTCTGATAGTGTATTGATGGGACAATCTGCCTCAGACTGCTGAATTCAGGAACAAAGGCACTGATAAATACGGTAGGAGAGGAGAGTGCAGAGGACTACAGGGGATTTAAGCCATTAAAAAAAAATCACATCATTTGTGTTGTAAATGGTGAAAGATGTGAAATAATAAAGCTCACCTTCAGGCTGAATTATAAAACACAAGACTGCAGCTGAATGGTCAAAATAAAGCGACAGAGAAGATGATTCAAAGCTGGTATGTTTGGGTCAGAATGGGTCAGTTGTAGTGTGTCAGAAAATAAAACAGATGTCAGAGGTGAAATGAGAGCTCAGAACTCTCTGCTTCACTGTGAGATACACAGCAGAACACTGAGGGTGCACAATAAGGGCTTAGACTAAGACTAAGCGGCTGCCTCCGGGCGTGAAATATGAAGCCAACACTAAAGTGCGAGTCAATTCCCATAGACTCCCATGTTAAAATACCCAACTTTATGTTGTCCCAGTTATACTCCTTGATTAATGATTGCTATTTGAAGGGCAGCATTGCCTGGACCTGTTCCTGCTGGGTCCGTAGTGGCCAGATCGTTCTGTTATAACAAAGTAAATTTTTGACCCAAAATGCAGAACACAGACCAGGGGGCAGCTAACAGTTGCAAGGACGTTTTGTAAACCTAAGTAAGGGAAGCGGCATGTGCACTGAGATGTAAATCTGGCAGGGGTTTCTTGGCTGGGTGATGCTGGACTGGGCTGAGCAGCTCCAGATGAATGGAGACACTTGCTGGAAGGAATGACACAGCCTTTCACGGTCTGGACTGATCAAACCTTGCTTACATTCAGTGAACTCAAGGCAAGCCCAATGGCCGTTATTCTTCAGTAGATTCAACTTCACACCATATTCTGGGGAGGAATCAAAGACCAGCCCTGACATCATTATTCCTCCTTACCGGGTAGTGGCAGCAGTTATTTGGGAAATTGATCCTTTGGCAATAGAAACTCAGTAATAATTGCCTGATGCAGGTAATGGTCCTGTTAATCGATTGTTTGTTTGACCTCAATGGACTTCCAATGGGTTTACACCTCCCGCTCCTTCTGTCATTGGGGGAACAAACCAAACCTTGTCCCTGCTCAAGAAACATTTTTGGAGGCCTTCCATGGATGCAGACACTGGGGCTTATGTGGCAGCCTATAGTCGACAGATAGATATCAGTACCTTTTGTGACACTTCCTCTATGGCATTCTCCAAGATTCAGTTTGTGTCTTAGGTATAGAGGGAGATTTGCCAGGTGTTTGGGGGCACAGTTAGTGCTCTAGCCCTCTGGTTTCCACCCAAAAAACCTATGGTCAAACTGAAAGGGCCAACCAGGACCTGGAGTCAGCCCTACGATGTGTCACGGCTATCAGTCCCTCCTCATGGAGTATTCACCTAGCCTGGACTGAATATGGAAACAACTCTTTGACCTGCTCCATTACAGGTAGTATGTCGCCCTTTGAAGCATCCTTGGGGTATCAAACATCTCCTGCATATGAATCAGGCCAGACTGTTTGGTTGTATATTCCTCTAAAGGCTGAATCCAGGAAACTGTCACCCTGCCAACCCATCTGCTGTCAAACTCAAGTTACCACATTCCATGAAGATACACCCTTTCTTCCATGTCTCCCATTTAAAGCCTGTCTCTTCCAGTCCATTGTGCACGTCTACCGATCCAATCACCCTGCTTTTTGGTCCAGTGGCTCCTGAACATGTGCCACTGAGGCAGAGGGTTGCAATACCTGGTTGATTGGGAGGGCTAAGACCCGAGGAAGGATTCCTTCCTTCGTCCTGGATTCTTAGGTCACCTGGAGGCGCCTGTTTTTGGGTGGAATCTCCCTCATTCCCTATGTTCTCCTCTTTACTCGTTCCTGATTTTGTCTTTCTCCCTGCCTATCTACCTGTGGCTTCCTGGAACCAGCTCCTGCCAATTCACCTGAGCACATGAGGCTTGGGTGGCGAAGCAGGCTCGTCGGCTGACAGAGTGGAGTGGAACTGGGAAGTGGCAGGGTGCACTGAGATCCCAACTGGAAACTGGTGAGGGTAACTTGGCTGGGTGAGGCTGGACTAGGCTGAGCACAGGTAACTAGAGTGTCTGTACCATGAGAGAGTCTGAACGATCTTGCAGCGGCTGAAGGGAAGAACTGGTGTTTAAATACTTTAGTAGGTTGTAGTGAGTGTAGCAAGACTGTTGCCTGTAATGTGAGCCCATAGGTCGTTTGTGCAGCAGGTTATTTTGACCCATAGTTACATTTTGTTGTTAGGTGACATCTAGTGGTTGTAGTAATTATGACAGGGGCGAAGGGGAAAATGCGGTGACGTAGTATGGGTCAACAAAACACAGCACTATGTCACAGGAGAGAAGTTTTGCATTCCCATGTGGCAGTAGCAGTTTATGTTGTTTCTAATATCCATGGCCGTTTGAAGTGAACCATGTTCTTATTATTGTAACCATGACAACAAAGATTGCCTAATGTTGAGGAAGTACTTATTTTCAAGCAAATCACGAGGATCATTCCTAAACCTAATCAAGCCATGACAGTAACCATGGCGATGAAGATAACATGACAACCAAGGTCCGGTCCGCCTGCTGCCCTAGGGGTGCTATTTCAGGAGACACTCCTACGGGTTCGGTTGAAAAAAATGACCACACACGGGAAGAGAAAACGGAGGCGAACACAGGGAATGAGGGGGAGACCAAGTCCAATCCTAATAAAGAAGTGAATAAACCAACAAATTCCAATGGACGGACTCTGAAAATTTTTTTTACATCCTCTCATTTGAACTGACCTACAGCGACAGGAAGAAATGAATTACTGTTCTCATTGTGATGAATCCAGTGTACATTACTGAAAAGTGAATTGTCACATTGATATGCAAGTCGTGTTTCAGTTTGAAAAAGTTTTTGTATTAAAACATTGGTCCATTAAAAGTTACTCCTCTCCATCCAGCTTGGTAATTCTGCTTGATGGAGTTGAAAACTTTCTCTCTCGACCTTGGTCTCCTTTCAGATTCAATTTGAGTCTCAGTGATGTGTGTGCGGGTGCATTCAGTGTGTGTGTGTATGCGCGTGTGTGTATGTGTGTTCTCTCTTCCTTTTGGTAGGCTATGTGCAGTTACTTGTGTGTGGTCTTATGTATGCACATATATATTTATATACGTGTATTTATACCCATGCATGTGAATGCTTTTACGAGTGTGGGTCTGTGTGTGTGTCTGTGCGTGTGTGTGTGTGTGTGCACGCATGTGTGTGAGAGTTGAGTGCAATAATTCTCAGACGTCTTATGATTAATTTATGTCTTACCTGCCTTTTTACTGAATTACTTGGCGGGCCCTTAGGGGATTGTGCTGCACGCAATGCTGCAAATAACAGCTCAAATGAAAAAATGCAAATGTTCAGGCTAGATCCAGCACCAAATCCATAGGGACCCCTCAGACACACGTACACACTCATACACAGGCACACATGAACTCAATCACACAAACAAACTCTGGCTCATGCACTTGCTCTTTTTCTCTCCCTCTTTAACTTTCCCTTTCTCTCTCTCTCTCCATCCATCTACTCTCTCTGTCTCTTTTTCATGCCATGGGGAGAGGAAGTCGGATGAATATCAGCAGGGGTCAGAGAAATGCTTGCAGTGAATAACAGAGGCATAATAAACAGAGGCCTTCAGTCAAATTATGAGAGCCGCAGTTTCACACACTAACACACACACACACACTCACACACACACAGGCTCAGACACACGCTCATACCCACATGCATACAAAGGAATCCAATCAATCAGCAAAGTTGCCTTATCTCCTGCATATGAAAATGGAACTTCAGAAATTAGCTCATTTATTTTGGACAATTAGGGTTATTGAAGTGTGACAGTGAAAATTTAGTGTTCACTGAGGCATACGCTCGGCAACAATAGCAGGGAGCCAATTGAGTGCGAGAAGCATTTAAAGCTGTAGTATTTACTTATCAATGTAACCGGCGCTCTGTGTTGCTCTCATTAAAACCCCTTCCTCTGTGTTCCTTTATTTAGATAGGACAGAGACAGAGAGAGGAGAGGAGGAGAGCGGATCACAGACAGGAGCAGTCATCCCTGGTGCATATGATATTATAGCCTGATCAAAACACACAAATGGAAAAAAGAAGCATGCAGAGTTTTGAAAACAAGGCCCTAGCCGTGAAATAAAGGAGCCTCCGCTGAGTTTAATTTCTTGTGGCTGTGAGGGTTCACTGCTGCTCTGTTTTGTTGCGGAGTTCAACAGAGTCCTTGAATCTCAAATTTGTGGTAGTACTCTAACCAGCCTGGAGAAACGCTAATACTGCCTCACACCATTGTTGAAAAGTCATCTAAATGCAGTGCCAAAATTTCAGATATCTGTCCTGCAGAGCTGAAATAAAGGGTTTGGCTTTATTGTTCATCCAAGCAGTATTTTTGCCCCCTTGCTCTGTTTTCTAGAGGGGGTTCAGTCTTTTTCGTGGCTAGTTTTATGGTGGAGTGAAGTAAAACATTCCACATACAATGTAGAGCAGAGCTTTTGTTTTTCTTTAGTCATCATATACATATTCAAATGAACAGTTAAAATCACAGATCAAGCTGCATGCATGTTGTTTTCTGATCAAAAGATATTTTCTCAGAGGTTAAATCCCTGGTTTGATACTGGTAAAGGATCTTTGTTGCATGTCTCCCTTCTCTCTTCCAATGTGTTGTGGTCTTGGTTTAATAAGTTAATTGAGGAACAATACAGTGTTAGAGTATTGATATTTAACTGAATTTACAATCTTTCACTAACCTCAACCAAAGTGCTTTTGTTGCCTGAACCTAACCACACGCAGGACTCAGTGTGTTAAACCTGGTGTCCAGTGTCGCTATCCAGTGCTTTCTACACCCACCATCCAAATAAATAATTAACATTAATAATTATGTTTCCGCTTCCTTACAAAACATCACTGGCAGGACAAATTAGTAGGATAGAAATATAATATAATATATAAAACTTCTAGGAGAAAGCACTGATTCCTCTGTCTTTCCAATCTGCCCTTACTCTTAATCCATAAATACTAAAATACATAATGCAGAGTGGCTTCAGAAAATATTCACTCCCACTCTTTTTGCACACTATTGTGTTTTGTAGTTCTAATCTTGAATGGATTAAATTGCCCTTTTACCCATCAATCTACATCCACTAACCAATAGTGACATAGTCATAAAATGTTGTTTGAAGATTTTGCAAATTTATTGAAAATAAAAAACTGAAAACTCTCAAAAGTGTTCAGAGCCTTTGCTTGTGGTCCAGTGCATATTGTTTGCTTTAATTATCTTTATGTTAGAACACAAAACAAAAAAGCCATGAAATGTATCGACATGATAATTGTGGCGAGGCAAGAAAAACAGTATGAAAGAACCCTGTAATATACAGCATGCAGAGAAGCAGACATGATAAAATTCCCTCTGTGATGGCCACACAAAGGAGAGAACGTACCGCAGTTCTGTAACAGCTATCTTAATTATGGTTAAATCAGGATGAAGAGCCCTATAGAGTGTCTCTATATGTGAATGACTCCCCCTCATGGGTGCTCTTTCAGTGGAAGACAATGTGATAGAGGCCTTTATAGTCCCCTCACATGATGAAGAAAACACAATAAAGAGAACTTTAAATAATGAACAAGGAAACTAAAAAGGAAAACGAGTCATTTAGGCTGCCAGAGTCCACCATACTGAAATACAGAACTGTGTGAACTTTCCTGCAGGAGAGTCCTGTAGGACGCACTGTATGGAAGAAAGAGCATCAGATACTGTGTCCTATCAGTTGCCCTTACGATAAAGGAGACTGGCCATAATGGTAGAAATCTGACATTGTTCCATTTCACTGATTTTAGTCCAGTGCTACTCAGTAGTTTAATTGTTCTATTGTCTCAACTGCATCATTCTCCAAACTGAAGCCGATCAACATCCCAACTGACTTTAACAAGGTCAGAAACATTTACAAACCAAATCTCACTTCCCTCAAAACAGCTAATTCTCAAAATGTTACTAGTTCATTGTTTTTATAATGTCATAAGATTTCGATGTGTTTGGGAAATAAACGCTGTTGTTCCCTGTTCCCTGTATTTTATTACAGACATATTTTAAAAATAACTGTTCAAAAGTATATCCTTTTTAATATAGAGGTGTTGTTTTCTTTGTATTATGAATCTTAATTGGGAATGTATTTTTTTCTACCAAACATTCACTGTTGTTCTCTGCTGCTGGGGTCCATGATGTGGCCTTTTATATTGTACAGAACTCCTCTGATCAGTCCAGATCAGCACTCATGTAGTGGTTAAATGTCTGACACTTTCTCCACGTTTTCTTGAATATATCATCGTTACAGCAAGTAACGATGATATATCATCACGTTTCGGTTTTGAATACCTAACCTATTTACAGTGTTGAGTCACTGTTGAATCTCCTTTGTAATGTAAGCTGAAAGCAGGTGATGAAAAAGTACCAAGGAGATAAATAATAATTTGTTACAGCAAACTCTCTGCTGCGAATTCCAATGACTCTGCACCACATCGTCGACAGAGACAAACCGTGGAGGTGTCAGCCATGATGGTACGTCTGTACGTGCCAACACGTCACCTGTACAACAAAGCCTCACACACTGCTAATAACAACACCTGATCACAGCTGCAGTCTTCTCTTGCGCTCTAAAGTGTGATTTTTAAAAATATTTTATTTTAGAGAATCTCAAACTTCAAGATTAAATGTTCAAATGATCTGCTGCCTGCATAATTTACTGTGGCAGTTGATTTTAATTTGTGCAGACGTGGAGGGGTGGGGGTGGGGTCTGTGATAATCTGCATGGAGTTAATATGTTGTCTTCGCCTCAGATGGAAATCTTCAGGGAGACAAATAAAGAAACGGTGACAGGGGCCATCTCTAAAGTTATAAATATTTAAGATTTTAATAAGTAATATTCTACATAAAGCAGCGCTTGTTCTGGCCTCCTGGCTGTCATTACATATTCAGTTGCTGCTGTGTTTTCCTTTCTTGTACCATCAGCATTTCTTCAATATTAACACCTCCGCAGATGGATTTCTGATTGCCTGGCTAAATCTGTGTATCCCCTTATTATTGTGAATATCATTATTAATGGCTTTTCTGTTTGCAGTCAATTTACATGCCACTCTTTGAGTGGAGGAGACGTGTCCGTATCTCTCCAACATCATTTCCTCTCTTGCCTTCATGTTTTAGTTGCCTATCTTGTTTTTCTTTGGCTCTGTGGACAGAGAATTTATTGAGTCTCACTGTGAACTATTGGAGCCATAATATAAACGTGTCAGTAATGTATTCTATATGTAAATGGAGGAGGGGGACTGCAGCACCAACACTTCATTACTCAGAGTATGTGCAGGGTATATGCGTGTGTGTTTGTGTGTGTGAGTGTGTGTGTTTGTTGAAATGCAGATATCGGCCGGGGATCTCTGGCTGCAGAACTTATTACTCAGTCTGACTAATAGATCAGCTGATCACCACTGCACTATGGCCTGCTCTGGATAAAGACGAGTCATGGGTAACGATCAGTTTTCTGCATGAGCTCAGAGAACAAAGGAAGAAAAAATATTCTGATTACTAATTGGATTTCAGCAGTGCAAAAATACCACATTGCACAAGTGAATAGTATCAAATGTCAGAATCCCCTCGGCCCTCGTCAGGGCCTACGCTGTTTTGCATGTTAAAGACTCTTTTCTATGATTCTATACGGACGAATCACCAGCCAGTGTTTCGTATTGTTCTCACTTTGTGACTGTAATAATGTCGTCATGATGTACTCACGGGTGGGAACGTCAACATGCTGTTGGTGTGATCCCATGACAAGATGGTCTCTAGTTAAATTTTGGTTCCATGTGCCACTTGGCAAAGTGAGAGGATGTAATCCTATCGATTATTTGTTCATAAGATTTAAATAGTTGATCCTATCTTGCTTCTTCTTTTTTTTTTTTTTTTAAATGAAAACATTTGCTCATATAACGTTCAAAGACAAATCCTGTCTCCTTCAAAATACATTTACATACTGTTTTATACTTTGCTAACTCAAACATGCTTTGGAGGACCTGTACCTAGATTACTTTCACCTAAAATTAGTTTTCCAATCCAGTTTGTGTGGCATTATTTTAATGCATAGAAGGGATCGGTCATGGTCTGTAGCTGGGTGTTGGGTGAGTCCAGAGTGTGGTTAGATCAAGGCAAAAAAATCCAACATCCTATCTTATGCTACAAGACAATTTTCCCCTAAACTTAACCAAGTTATTTGTTAGTGCCAAAACATAACCACAGAAAACATAACTTATGCTTAAGTTGCTATGAGCAGCTTTTGTGCGCAAACAATTTCAAAAACATTTTGCACAAAAAAAAAAATGAGCAATGAGGCAATTAAACACTTTTGTAATTCTGTTGATATAAAATGTAAAACGTTACGTAATATGTTATACAGAATACTTCAATTAAAATGTAAAGGTAATCACACTTTCTCATGGTTTCTTAGCTGAATGCATTTGCAACAGTAAAATAGCAAAACACATGTATTTAGTAATTACTTAGCTTTACCTGTTAACTTGTGTTCCAGTCCAAGAAGCGTGACATTCATCTGCTGCACAAAAGTCACAATGAGCAGGTCGTGGTGGTTGGCTGGGTGAACAAATCACGCAACCATGGAGACGTATGCCTGTCGGTAAGTAAGGTTAATGATCATGGTGTAGAGAGAGAACCAGGAGATTTTAGTTGCCCTAAACTGAACCATAAAATCATAAGTCAGGCTTTAGTTGCAGGAGTCATAATTTAGAGAAAATAAATGTTGAACATTTTGCAGTTGTATTTGGTATGAACATATTTTGCACTGGTACTGAACAGATTGTAAATACATTCAGTATAATTATGTTTCCTACTGAACATATTTGCTAATGCAAATTAGTTGTGTACAGTATGAACATCATTTTTCACACAAGGATGTGAATGGTCACGTTTTCTTAAATGTGAAATATAAAATTCATTTTGTATTTATTCATGTAGATGCCATTAACTCCTGCTCTTCTGGCAGGTGCAGATCAGCAGATGTGCAGAGCTGATGTACATCTGTCTGTCCTGTGCCCAGAACTCAGGACAGGAGACAGTGAAACCACACCGACACCTCTCTCCGTCACAGTGCGAGCCCTTCTTAGCATGCCACTACAACAGAGGACACTTTCCTCCGCTGCTGCGCAGAAACACACACACACACACACACACACACACACACACACACACACACACACACAAACCAGAAGTGAGTAAGGCTGGCAGCCAAAGCAGGCTTGGCACGGAGCCTAATGATGCCCGGCATGCGTCTGCTCTCGACAACGGCGGGGTAACACCTGCCAACTTTTACTAAGGTGTAAATGTCTCTATTAGCGAGCGGCTGGTCTCGTGTGTACAGTGCTGGGATCAGAGGAGGGACTCCGGGCGCTCTGGTTGCTGTTCAGAACCTGGTAATCGTTGGGTCCAGTGGGCATGTTCAGTACGCCGCTCTCTTTTTCTACTCTTGTATGCAATCTTTTCACATTACAGGGGTGGCATGAAAAAGCAGGTGTAAATGTGAAAACGGAGCATGTGTATAAGAATGGAAATTTGAGCGTGCTGCCAGCTCGCGGCCTGTTGCTTCTGTTGCAGCGCTGCTTGAGTAACAATGTCCTTTATAACAGCTCACAACTTCTCCATAAAAATGAACTATTTTACTAAATTCCACAAAAATGTTCAAATGATCACACTGAAGAGAAATAACTCATAAAGTGTCCTCTCCTGAACTGTGGTCCAAAACTCGTCCCTGCACTTCCCTTTGGCCTGGAAAGACAACACACTCAATTTAATATTGATGGGATCTGAATGGGAAACGGCTTTTCATCTGAACACAAATAAACATCCCACTGGTTTATGGTGCGGCCGTATTTATTTGATTAAGTTTTACTATAGCAAACTGAAAATGGCCTTTGGTGTGATATCCCTTACTCATGACTTTTTTCCCCCTTCTTTCAGGCCAAGTTCACACTGGAGATAGGAAATTGATTTTTCTGCAAAGATCAGGGATCAGTTTGTATTCTTTACCTAATCTGTCTGAAAACCAGATGTAGCATGTTATACGGCTCCTCGAGTGCTGAATGGACGTCCAAATATTAAATATTTTCTCAATCTTTACCTTAAAATCAGCTCCTCAACCAAAGAAATGTGTTTAATCAGATCCTGTGTGAGGACTCTTCTCAGGACAGAGAAAGGACCCTGGTTTTTATGCCTGTGTGTCCAAGCAGGGTTTATTTTCCTGCAGTCATAATCCCAGCTGTGTTTTTACAGCAGCCTTTGTATTTGCATTCACATTCATAACACCTCCTCCCATATCATACCCATAGGATATATGTAGGAAATATTGTAGGCCAGAGTTTGGTACATTATGCATACTGCAGATACCAGTTAACTGGATATGAATAACATAATCCAAACTAGAAACAGAAGGTATTTGCATAATTTGCAAAAGCTATTGTTAAATTTCATTATGCACCGCTGAAACATATATTCCTCTGAGAGATGAATACTGATGCAACTGTGCACACACTTCAATAATACCATTTGTAACGCCATAGGATTAGAGAGGGCCTCTTATGCTTATCAAGCCCTGTTAAAATAATTCTTAATAATGGTAAGAGAGATCTAATGAGGGATTGGGTTTCTCCTCATTGGTTCATGACTGTTAAGTGAATCCAACAGCAAGTCCACAAACCACTGAGACGGGTGTTTTTGTGGTGTAGTGATTACAAGGTTGTTTGTTCAAATCTCTGGTCTGGCTGGGAGGCGATGGGAGGGATGCATGACCCCCAGCTTTTCCAGAAAACTGAGGTTGTTCCCTGCAGCTCCCTGACATTGAGTCATTTTTCTCTATTACCGAGTCTTCCAAGTCTTATTTTATTAAGCAGAAAAAACAGGTGAGACTATTTTCCTAAAAGAGCTAATCTTTTCAAGAGTATTCTGGAATCATGTAATTTCTCTTTATTCTAGTGCTGCTATCGCTCTCATTCATTCATTGTAAAATACAAACACTTAATTTGAAAAGTCTCGAGCTTGTCAAGTTCATTTATATGAGATATAGGTGGATTTGTAGTGATGGCAGGCTGCACTGGCACATTTTAGCACTGTAACTGCCATGGACGCTGCTTATTCTGTTCCATCTTTGAGGACTCTGTTTAGTGTATAAATTTCACATTCAGTGTTCAATGCCAATATAATGGCTGGTTGGAGGTTAAATGCAGTGCATTATATAGTAAATATAGAGTGATTGCAGACATAGCCATCGTCATTGTTCATACTGTTGTTCGCATTTAGACTGCTGTACCTCAAAGGGCTGTCACTATTTATTCAATATTCAAACTTTTGATCTGATGTAGTGAAAACATTAAATATCTGAACTATGACGACCTGTTTGAATTAGAGATTTAGCGTCTGTAAGTGCAACAAACTATTTGGTTTGTCTTGTTGAGGGCTTGGCCTATGGGATGCCATATGGACCTTTAAGGAAACTAAGTTCCTAAATAAAATGGAGGACATTGGCGATGTCTGACTGATTGTACAGTCACCAGACTGAAGCATTTGAGAAGCAGCATGTGGAAATATATTTGGTTTCTACACCAGAGATGCAACAAATTACATGTTAGTTTGAATTAGTTTGAACTGTACTGATGTCCATCCAACAAGTTTCCTCTGGCGACATGGCTGGTGCAGTTTTTCAGTTAATTTGTTAGTTTACCAGTGAGGTTACAGCCTCAGCCCGTCTGTACCATCATGTTTTTTTTTCATGTTTGTGTGTGGTGCGGTCAGACCGAAATTCGCTTCCCATTCATTTCTATGTGAAACCGAGCGAGGCACGTTTGTGTTCAGTAACTTGCCGAATTCAACCTGATTGAACTACGACGCGTGAAATCATGAGACTCTCACATGTCTCTCACACCTCTCATTCAGGAAACACTGATTTATATATACAGTACTTTTATATTCTGACTGCACGGCGAAATGAGCCAAGCAGCAGAGAGGGAGGGTCACTGCTTGTCTATGGTTAGTGACAGAGGTTAATGACAGTGAAATGTTGGGTGTAATGTTATAATTTACAGCTTTGTGGACTGCTGTTGTGTTGAGTCATATTTCCTTTTCCTCTTGCTTTTGGCCTCACCACGCAAGTACATTTTGCCAGAGGTCTGACTGACTTAATCAGTGATTGACTGGACACTGTCAAGTGATGGGAGGAAGGGTGAACCAGTTTTGTGGTAAATTACAGTCTGTTAAACTTTGTTTGGTGGTTATTCTGTATTGTTTGACGCTCTGTAGAGGTGTAGCTCACCCTTTGTTCACCTGAGCAGATGGTAGGTCACAGTTAGGCTCCAGGTAATCCCAAGGCAGGCAGACGTAGGAGAGCAGGTAGCAGCATGCTGTGGTGGTTTTAAGGTTTAGTTTTTCTTCTCCCCTTTCCTTCAATTTCAACTGACTTTTATGAATTTCCCAGGGTTCATTTTTGCTTCTTTCTCATTAATATTTTAGGCTGCACCACTTACGCTACAATTTCGCAAAAGAGAGTCAGTGAGGACAGGGGTGGGAGATGAGTCACAGGACCCCCGGCTGTTGACAACAAGCATCGGGAGCACTTCAGTTAAGCCGCAGTGTCTAAGGTAGAGGAAAGACACCTGCAGATCTGCCTTTCAATCAAATCAAAGTCAATCAAATCGAGTTGGATGAAATCTAGCGACCAGCTAGTAATCAATGTTTGCAGGATATCTGCATCTCTGCCATGGAGGAGGAAGCAGAAGGAACTTGGCCTTGGGCTAGTGAGAAGAGCATATGGGCAACTGTTAATTTGGATCTGACAGTACTGGAAGAGCTGAACCGAACAGCTGAGAAGAAGTTAGGACAGATGTGAGATGTGGGAAAGGTTTTGGGTTTGAGAGAGTAGGAAAAAGGTAGAATTAGAGAATAAAGCCTTTCTAAACATACCCCTTTTTTCATGTCTTCATCTCTCCTGTTTCTATTTTATTGAAGTCATTTTGTCAGTATTTTTATTTTTATATTTTTATTTTAGTTTATTTATTTATTTTTTCACCTGTTCTGTTTTGTTGTTGGCCCTCAGGGAAAGCTGGTTAACATGTGTACGGCCCTGAGGGAGGCAGACTGACAGACTAAGGCAGCACGTAGACTTTAGGACATTGTGGATTTGCTGTAAACATGTCACAGCTCAACCTGTCTTCTTATGTCTTCTAGTAACTTAAGAAGGATATGGTAAATGATAAATGGACTGTACCTATAATATATAGTCTACGACCACTTTACAATGGAAGCCACATTCACTCATTCACACACACATTCATTTTCCCTACACATATAGCGCTTTTCCACCATACACACACATTCACACACCAATGATACAATTTGGGGTTCAGTATCTTGCCCAGTGACACTTGGGCCACGAAAAGGGTGGACTGGAGGAGCCGGGAATTGAACCACCGACCGTCCGTTGTTAATTTGCACATTTTGCAAGTCACAAATACCTTTATACTGAATATTTTATCAAGATGTTCACAGACAACGTATTTATTGTCCACCAAAATATCCGATCTTGCATATTTTCATGTAGTGAATACAGCACTATTAAACTTTTCCATGGATATATTTAGGCACTGACAGCACTAGGTTGAGCTGAGGGAAAGACTGTGGTCTGGTGAAATTCACAGTCATTTCAGACACAACCTGTTTATTTGCATTTAGCCAAAACCACAATCTTCCCCTAACCTTAATCAAAGTGCCTTTGTTGCCTAAACCTGACCACAGACGGGATGCAAACCCCAGTCTCTGGTGTGACAGGCGTGTGCTTCACGAGCCCACCATCCATCATCACAAACATGTCCCGGCAACTCTGCTGCCGCAACGTTTCATTCATTCAGTGTGTGAAAAGTTTTGCATAGGTATGGACCCAACATGTCCTTTGTGTTCAGGTAAAGCTTGACTTCCTGTCAGGGTGTAAAATAAGCCTGTCTGAAGGGCAACATACCTGAAGGCATAACCAAGTGCTGAAGCGTCCAGAAGCAGCCACTGAGAGTGAGTCACTGGCTGCAAAAAAGGGATTTTGTTTGTTTGTGAGAGTGAGCATGCAACTTTGAACAGGCGCGACGTGGGGCAGCTAAAGCCAGGATAAGAAATATCTGAAAGGTTTAAATACACACATACACAGCAAATAAACACAGGTAAAATTTCTAGCAAACACTTTCGCCACCACCTGTCAGTAATCATAACTGTCCACCTGTGTTACTCATGACACCCTATCCCCTGTCTCTGAGGAAAGTAACATTGCTCCATCTGAGCTGCTGTAAAACAAAAAGTTGTCCTGTGACCTTCGGAGGTCGCAGATGGAGCTTCTGTCAGTCAGCTCCAAGACTGGTGTTGAGTTGGGGCAGGTTGGGGTGCGGTCGCGATGAGATGAACAGGTGTGAGCGGAGGGAGGGCCCGGCATGTCTCTGTAACCTTGATCATGCACTGTGTGTGAGCATGTCCTGTATGTGCATTTAAAAGCAAATATGCAGTGTGTGCATAAAGATAAAAAGAAAAAAGAATAACAGAGTAAACTTAATGCACTGTTGAATTTCAGCATCAGTATTGACAGTGTTGAAAGCTGATGGCACAGGACAAGGATATGCAGAGTGTGTGTGGCCCGGGGTGTAACCCAGCTTATTTACATGTGGTGCAATGTGAGAGGTGGGAATGTGGAAATGAGCATAGTGTATCTAGTGTTGGGTTTCATCTACTGTAACACAGCTGTGTTTCAATCAACACAGCGCACAGTGTAGCTTGAGAAGTGGACGTGCTCTGTTATTACAAGCTGGGAAGTTCTGGCAGAGCAGGCCAAGCAGGTTTTTACCACAACACGCACACACATACACACACACGCACACACACACACACACTGAAAAGAAATGTCTGTTATACTAGAACTGTGACTTAGACTGAAATATCTGAAATAAGATGATTATTTTTGCAGTATTTGGCTGTAAGTATTAGTGGCGAGAACAACAGCAGTACTACAGTAATAACGGCAGAAATGACAGCAGCAGAGGAAGAAATCTGACTGTTTCACTAGCAACAATGGTAATATAAATTTATGTGATGACTGCAGTTATTGCTCTGAGAACTGATGGTGTTTCAGCAAATTACAGTAAAAATAGATAAAGATTACAGTAAAACTTCTAAAATCCTATAATATATAAAAAAAAAAATATATATATAATCATGACAATTATTATAAAAGGATGATTATATAATTAATAAGGGCAATTATATGCAGCTGAAAAACCCACACACAATTAATTGGCTAAACACAAATCTAAGGCAATTCCATTCTATATGATAAAAGCTACATGTGCAGTTTCAATTATAATTACATGAATAAACAGCAGCTGGAAAAGGGATAAAAGATATGGAATAATTGTTATAAATGGTTATTTTTACATGCAGATAGAGCCACATCCTGACTGACTTGTTGAGATATTGTCAGATAGGCTCCATATGCTCCCTGATTTCTTTATGATTTGTTGGTCACAAAATAAACTTATATCTCTCTGTAATCTTTCAACAGATCAGGGTACTTCAGCTTTTTGTTGCACTTCCCTGAAGGTGTGAGACCCATAAGGGACAAATTAAAAAACATATGTCCCTCGTCAAGCATCAAAAAGACTGGATCCTTCACTTCCCATAATGCAACTTAATAGCACCTTTTCATAGACTCTCCCTACTTGGTAAATGCCTACATATTGTAAATGTAAATTCCACGCTCTTGTTTTTTAAGGCAGGCTTTGCCTCCAGCCCGAGCTGAGATAGTACTCCCTGTCACCATCTGCCCCTGTGTGACTTCCCACTGGGACCTTTTGTGTTGCATTTCCTGTTTTATTTTGTAATTACTACGGACCTTGTGTGTCTGTTGTGTGGTTTAACTTCCTGTCTTTGTTTTTTTTCCCACCAGTTTTCTGCTCCACCTGTTTCTCATTTGCCATTTAGTCCTTGTTTTTTCCAGTTTCAAGCCGAGTCCAAAATATCTGTAAAACATTAAAATGTCTGGGTTTTTCACCACAATTAAAATAATAATCATAATAGTATACTTGTTTTCAGCACATAGACATTTATCAAGCTCTCTCCCACTCTTTATCACCCAACCCAATATAAAAACATGCACCATGCATCTGAATTCAACATTGACTGGTCTGTATGTGTGTCAGTCAATCAATATGTCATTGCCGCAGCTGTCACTAGCCTATGAGTCCTGTTAATATGCTAACAGTTAGCTGTCATGCTAAAGAGACAGTTGGTCTTTTCTAAAGAGCTCCAGGAGTGCACGTGTGCGTGCATGAACGGCACACTTTACAGAAAATATGGTCACTAGTGTAATGTTTGTATGATTGCATGCATGATTCCTAGTGTTCCTAACGTTCTGGCTGTTCCATCTGCTTTTGGGCATTTTGCCTTTAGTTGGATTTTGTTCCCCTGTTCTCCTGTGGTCAGAATGCCTCATCTCGTAAGCCTTTGTTTTACTTTTTGTTTAATAAATCTCTGAACTGTATTTCTCTGCCTCCATTGTCTGCATTGTTCCTGACATCAAGTCTTCCCCTTATTTACACTCGGCGGTCCAGCTGACACCAGCTCCAGATCACCGCTGGACAGTTCCTGGTGACACACTGACTGACCTCCCAGATCATCAGTCAGCTGTCTTCACAGACGCCAAGTCAGATCTCCATCTGACTGCAGCCTGCACTGACCTGCAGCTGAATCTTCTGGTGCCAGAAGCCTGTCCAGTCGTCCAGCTTCATTGTGCAGCCCTGCCTTCGTCCCTGCCTCGTCCAGCCTGCCCTCCCCAGCTGGAGCCCTGTCTGGCCTCCAGACCATCCGCCCGTCTCCTGCTCCACCCCTGCTGAGCTCTCAGGCCGATCCCCTGAGATCCCCAGCTCCCTGTCCACTGGCTTATGGGTACTGTCACAATCTTCCCCTGTGACTTCCCACTTGGAATTTTTGTGTTGCATTCCCTGTCTGTTTTTTTTACTTCTTGTCTTTCTGTTTTTTCCTTCCTGTTTTCTGTTCCACTTTCTCATTTGCCATTTAGTCCTTTTCTGTATATGCAGACTTGTGTTTCCTCTTTTCAGTTACCACAGTGTCATGTTTGTATTATTGTGTTCAGGATTCCTTGTGTTCCTTGTTTTCCTAGTATTCAGCCTTTGGATATTATCCCTTGGATTTTGGTTTTCAGCTTGTGTCCGTCTGGACCTGTTTTTGACCGCAGGCTGCCTCACCTTGTGAGCCATTTTACTTTTTGTTTGATAAATATCTGAACTGCATTTCTCTGCGTTCTCTCTGCTCTCTGTGTTCCTGGTGCCAGTTTCTGACACTCTGCATGACGAGTAAACCAACTTTGATGTGTACAACAAGTGGAATGTCCCTTTAAAGATTCTGTTCAGGCCGTTGCTGCTCTCCAATTTAACACAATATAAAACAGTAATTATCAGCAATAACATTAACATCAGACTTCAGTACAGTCAGACCTGTCTATGTCTGATCGTTTTTTATTGGATGGGGTTTATCTTGCAGATTAAAATATTCATTGTAGTAGGCAAAGTCCTGATCACATCATCAATCACTTTCCTATGTCAACCACTGTTTACAGCTGTTTTATTTTCAGCCACATGGTATAGTATCAGTTAATCCACAAGTCAACAAAGTAAGGTGTCACTAGCTTTACTGTGGATAATGTGACTAAAGGGTGAGACCAGTAAGTATTAGTGTCAAAGGCAGTGTGGGACTTCACCTTTGGCAAACACTATTGTTTTTAAGGGATGGAACAGCACAGAGGAGGGATTTTAGGAGCTGTGGCTGACCAAACATTTCTTTATTATGATCATTAAATATCACTCAAATGCCTTTGTTCTCTGGGCAAATACGCTTATCTTAAACATGCACAACACGATGCAGTGGCAATGGGAAAATGATGACTCGTACAGTCTTACTCCCTTTTCAGAGTGACTTTATCTATCATTGTGCCGCCTCTTTCTCTCTCTCTCTCTCTCCATCCCTCCCTCCCATGTGAACAAACACAACCGGCCCACCACACACCTGCTCGCTGTTCTGCTTTGACGGGGATGATGAATGGAGAACCTGTCCTGAGAACACACACACACACACACACCTGCACATTGTTCAACAGGAGGACGTCACAGCCAAACTCCAAATTAACGGCTTTTCCAGAGCAGGGCCTGGTGGACCGGCAGCTTGTTGGGTTTTTTAAGCTTCTTGAACTGTAATTAATCACGAAAAAGTAATTACATTACTTTACTTTACTAATTACTCGGAGGCAAAAGTAAGGTGCCTTTAAACAGTTGCAAATCCTCCACACCCACACGCTTCTGTCAAGGTGTTAATGAGACATCACGTCCACGAGAATAAGACGTATGGACGAAAACAATAAACCTGCCGTCAGTGCAGAGGCATAAAAACACACAGTCACCGACTGAAGTACCAAACATGAAGTATCAATGACACCATGGATTATAAGACCTGGAGATGACGCCACCACTGAGCATTGCAGCAAATCTTTCCACTGGGGCCACTTACGGTATTGCAGCGAAAAATGTCCTGTGGCCCAAAAAGCATTTTCCTGATAGATCACCGTTGTAAAAGAGATGCCTGTAAAGGACAGGACCTCCACCTATAAACATTATGACTCTTTATATTGTGTATTGTGTAATGGAGTTTTCATTTTTTAAAAGTTTTCTTAAGCCCAGAAAAGTCTTTTGTCTTTGTATGACATCTGTGTACGAGCTCTCTACACATGGCCGTGTCTCAGAAAGAAGGATGCTTGCTAGGTTGAGGCAAACGCTGTATGCATGTGCAAAGATTAGAACGAAAACTTAAATAATAAATGAGTCTTTCTTTTTCACACATCAAGGTATTTTTATTTTGTGATTTTGCATTTCAGTTATTGGTCACTTCTTAGCCTTTGTTCTTGGGATGACAAATTTGGCCTGGATGCCAGAGTCCACTGGCTGGAGTGGGGCGGGCTGAGATGGTGCAACCTGCTCCCCTCCATCCATCGGTCCCTGAGGTGAAGACAGACCCACACGTCCTCATCATCATCTCTTTTACTCAGCATAGTTGTCCCCTAACGGCAATTGTGTGTACAGTATACAGTATACAGCTTGATGTTAAATGGCATTCATTATCATTTAAATCTTTCCAAAAATCCTTTTGATTTGTTTACTGTTTTTTAATCAAACATCTGGGTCATTCATGTGTTTCATGAAAATACCTGGGTTCTGTGACAGGTGCGTTTGTGGACATTGAAATTCTGCAGTGTTGTAAAAGTGTTGAACTAATCATTTGCATATGAACTAATGCAAACTAACTATAAACACCCCCAATAATACTTTTTTTAAAAATCAAATTTGACTGACATAATGTAAATTAATCTCATGACATAAAAGTTTCATTTCCTTTGAAGATGGAAAACAGAAGATGCTCCATGATGAACCCACATCACAGTTAGTGTCCTTCAGTCCACACACAGTGAACATACATGTTACAAGAGCAGGCTCATTAGCTTAGCTGCTACAAACTACAAGTGGCTCATGTCAGGTTTGGCAGAAGGTAGTCACAAATAAAGGAGCTTCACCTTCAGATTTTTTACTTTTCCAATATTAAATACAATTTGGTATGTATTGGTAATACTTAATCAATACATATATTTAAATATGAGTAAAACTGAAAAGCTTTTTGTGGATCAAAGTGGGAAGATGATCACTGTAAATGATGATAATGACCAAAATCAACACATACAATGCTTTATTTGATATGCTCCACTATAAATAAGTAAATGGAGAATTATGTCCTGATAGGAAAATATTAGAGGGAGAGGGACAGTCACTTTAGGAGAAGACAGTGTTGCACTGAAGGGTCACATTGTAATAGCTGGATGCTCTTGGAGCTCAACCATGGAATAAGACATTATAATACATCCATGAGCTCAACCTGTGGCTCGGCTCCAATCCTGAATGTAGCATATATCCGAGGAGAAGGGTGGAAACTAGACAGAAGGGTCAGTAATAACACAGGAAATGATACATGACTGCAGCACTGCACAGCTTTTAATAAGAAGACATGTGAATATACTTTTCAATATAAAAAACGTAATGAATTATTTGTAAAGCTCTAGTAATAACTTTCTGCTGAGTTGTAGTTATCCAGAACGCATTTCACTCATTCTCACAGCCCAGATGTTTGCTAAATCTCACTTACAGAACTTTTAAAAGAAAACATTGAAGAACATTGAAGAGGAAATTTACAGTGGGGAAAAACTACGCTAACACCGGCCACTTCAGCTAGCCAAGAACTCACCAAAGTTAAATATGATGAGTTTGGACAGACCGAGACGATATCCACCATCCATTAAAATTCCCAGCGAGAACGAACAAGTCCACAATCAAAAATCTATTAAATGGATCATTATTGGAATTGTTTACTATAATGTAATTACTGAATTTCAAAGTATAAACCCTTCCATTGCTCTACTCGCATTAAAAGTGATCACATGACTGTAACATTTTACTAGTTAATGCATTACTATCCCACACTGCTTATTAGTTAGATACATCCTTTTCGGGTTCAAAGCGTTCTTCCCACTCAGTTTTTTTAGCTTTGTGTGCTTTTATGAACTTTGGAGATGCTGAATAATAACATTAGGGTTTGCAAATGGAACTCAGGGATGGTATTAGGTTACAGGGCAGTGCCAGGTTCAGTTAAAAATGTTTACAGTGATGATTTGTTTGCTTAAAACAAAAGCTCAGCAGCTGGTAAACTGCCTCTGCTTGCAAAAAAAAAAAAAATGCAAAAGGGATCAGAGAAAATTGGTTTTAAAGGAAATTGACTCCCAGAAATATTGAGTAAGCATTGACTGTAGCAGCATATTGTCTCTGCCGTGGAAACCTGGAGACCTGCCGGGCCTATCAGGAAACGGCTTACTTTTTGATAAATACACACTGGCACAGGAGGAATATTTCCTTATTAGAAATTCAGAATCCCTGCTGGAAGAATATTGGCCACAATAAATCATTTAGCACGACCGACCGCCTTCACTAATACTGCCGAATCAGCAAAGCAGAGCCAAGTCTTATATGACCATCAATTATTAACACACACTAACGTTATTAGCATATTCATCTCAGCTGCAGAAAGACTATGTAAGTAGATAGATAGATAGATAGATAGATAGATAGATAGATAGATAGATAGATAGATAGATAGATATTTCCTCCATGGCTCATCTCCTGCCCTGCTCTCTAATCTCGGAGTCTAACTAAGTAGGAGCGGGATGGAATCTGACAGATGGATTATGAGGTGCTTATTTATGGAGACTTTTTAATTAAAAGAAAAACTGCTTATTAGGAATCCTCAGTTCCCTCATTAATAGCAGGCAGAGGAAGAGTCTGTGTTGTTAGAGGGTTGGCGGGGGGCACTAATGAGAAGGTGGTGGGGGGTTTGAGGTAGG
>NW_019525136.1:1495438-1496866 GCF_002814215.2 Seriola lalandi dorsalis
TGAGGTAGGGGGGGTGGGGGGATGGCTATCATTAGGAAAGTGGGAGAGGTATGAAAGTGTGGTTGGGGGGGGGTGTCACAGATTTCCACATGGATAAAACATCCTTTAGAGGCAAAACATGAGCCCGACTATAAAATGTACTGAAATATTTTTTAAAAAGCTTGTCTCTATAAAGTGCACACCTGTACACCTGCTTATTTACACAATCATCCAGTCAGCCAATCATGTGGCAGCAGTGCAGCGCACGATACAAGTCAGGGGCTTCAGTTAATGTTGACATCACAGAGGAATCTGAAGATGCAGTTGACACAGACTCACCAGCACCGAACAGCTGAAGACCTGGTCTGATGGATCTGGATTTGAGGCAAAGGGAGGCCCCACTCAGTATTACTGTGGTGTTCCCAATAAACTGCTCGACATGTGTAGTTATGCGCAGACTTTTTTCCTCCAAAGGCATAAAATGCAAACCTTATTGAAATGCAGTCTGTGGATATATTGATTTTTTTTTTGTTACTTCTTATCTTAGCTCTTTGTCTGGCTGTGCTTCATGACTTTTTCGCTACAATCTTGTATAACCTGTGCTGAACAAATAAAATGTGTGAGTTTTATTTGACATAGAAAACGAATTTCAACCATCTAGACTAAAAGCAGAGAGAAAAACTCCAAATGACCCTCCATTTATCATTTGTATCATCATAATCATCAAGGGGAGAATGAGTGTGAGACAGTGTCTGTGGAGGAAGCTCTCATGTGGATCGCGTCATGAAAGGGAAAATATTACACTTTGAAAAATGACAAACCAATGGAGCATGAAAGCATGCATTGCCAAACAGCAATTACAGTTTCCTCCCACAGCCCCTGCAGAGAAACTCCACACAGCGCACATCCACCCACCACGCCTGCGTACAGAAGCAGCACCATGAATGAACCAGCAGCAGCAGCCACCAATCCAAAGTCAGCTGACCAGGGACAGCTCGGTCCGGCCCGGGGCGTCCACCTGACGCTGCGCACCCTGAGGTAAACCCTGCTGTTTTGAATGACGTATTTGAATTTGAATGCAATTGTTGTGACTTGAGTCCAAGCTCTAGAAAATACCAAAATGCCCTGGGGGGTGGTGGTGGTTGTGGTCAGTCTGTGGACACACACACACACACACACACACACACACACACACACACACACACACACACACGCACACACACACAGGAGCCCTGGTACTGGAACTCTCATATTGTCTCAGTCCAACAATGCAGCAGCTGGCACAAACAGGGAGCTATTTAACAGCCACCAATTGATACTATGCCACCAGGTGCTACTGTGTGCCTTTCCCATCCTCATTTTATGCATCAGCAGAATTTTGTTTGCCTTTATTTTCATAGTTCAAATGCTGGAAAACAGAGGGGGGGGGGTGTGTGTGGCAGTGGGGCT
>NW_019525136.1:1496979-1550652 GCF_002814215.2 Seriola lalandi dorsalis
TGGGGGGGGCATAAACACTGATATTTATGCCCAGCTCCTGAAATGGGTCAGCGTGAAAGGTGTGACATTGTACTTTCACACACTGCAAAGATAGATAGATACTCCATACTCTGCTGCTTCCATCTCTGTTTGTGCACACACAGACACATCTATGCTCTGCCTGTTTTTGTGTGTATTTGCTTGTGTTGCACATGTTTTTATGCACACACGCAGATGGAGACGCCACTGCTCGTCTACATTTGCACGAGTGTGTGTGTGTGTGTGTGTGTGTGTGTTTCCCGGTGTGTCTCAGTATCTGTGTGGGTTGTAAGCACCAGAAATAACACACTTCCATGGGACCTTTTAAATGGACACCATCTGTCTCTATCAGCAAAGGCTTTGGGAAAACTAATGCTTCAGCTCAGATGCTTTTTACCAGCAGCCAGCCAAAATGAACCGGCATCATTACTCTGGACGGAGAAGCAAGAGAAAACTGCAAAACAAATTTGAGAAGAGAAAAGGTTTTCTTGTTCTTTTCTTCTTCTTCTTCTGCTTCTTCTTACTGAAAAAGCCGTCGGAGAGGAGAGTGGATAAAATGTGACTGGTGACAGCGTTTCCACAGATCAAGATTTATATTTGCAATGTTGGGAGGTGCAGCCTGTGGGACACAAAAAATTTGACTTGGCATATTGTCTCAATTCAAACAAATTCTGAACATACACACTCACACACACGCACATGTTCACAAAGAGCAGCACCTGAGCAAACTCCCTGTCTACCTGAGCCCATATTAAGAGCTTATTATTCATTGTAATGGCTCCCTCCTCTGTAGCATTTCCACTGTCATCTCTATTGTTTCCATGCTGTACACAACCCACTGGACTGCAGCTATCACTGATGCACCTGTGCCCCTGTGTGTGTGTGTGTGTGTGTGTGTGTGTGTGTGTGTGCGTGTGTCATTTGTATTGCCTGCCTGTCTGTATATCTGTCCATCTTTCATTAATCAGTTGATTAGCCTGTGTCTGTGTTTCCGTCTACCTGTCTGTCCTCCCGCCTGTCATTTACACAACATGTCTGACAGCTGTCAGGCTGCCTCTCTCACTCTCTCTCTGTCTGTCTGTGTCTGAAACTCCTCTGCCTTCCCTGTCAGGCACACTGAGACAGACACAGACGTGATGTGATGGCCACACTGTCTGATAGCTCCCAGATCCTTCACGCTTTAACTGGTCTTGACTGTGGATGAGCCTCTGAAATGCTTGCTACAATAAGGGACACGTCAGAGAGAATGGGTTTGACCCCGCTGGTCATCTCGCTTTTAAGCCTGTTGGAGACAGCAGTGGGCAGACGCACAGCCTATTCACACCTCAATAACACACACACACACACACCAGCACATACAGTAAGAGTAGCACATGGGTGTGTGTGTGCAGGATGAGAAGGAGCAGGTCTGCACACCACTGCCAATGTGTAAGGATTTGTTTGCATCTCAAATATAATTGTGTTTGTGTGTGTGTGTGTGTGTGTGTGTGTGTGTGTGTGTGTGTGTGTGTGTGTGTGTGTGTGTGTGTGCACTTGTGTTGTGTGTCACCTGTAGAGTGAGCAGACATCACACACACAGACCAGGAGAAGGCACCCTTGGGTTTTCTCCTGACTTTAAGCCGCCCTAATCCCTGAAAAAGATTTGCAACAGTTTGACGTAATCCTTTTGCATTTCAACCCTCCTCACTCCCAAACGCCTCCTCTGCTCTGACTTTGCCAACAATGCATGTGTGATAACTTGATGTAATTAGGGCAGTTAAAGGTTCTCCAACAATGACATGGTTTGTTCATGTTTAGCTTAGCAAATATTACACAGAGAAAATCTGGGCTGAGCAGTTCCATCCCACTTTTTTCAATGAGCAAT
This sequence comes from Seriola lalandi dorsalis, assembly GCF_002814215.2. Lineage (NCBI taxonomy): Eukaryota > Metazoa > Chordata > Actinopteri > Carangiformes > Carangidae > Seriola > Seriola lalandi. Next base: position 1,498,862 of record NW_019525136.1, read on the forward strand.
TTATACTCCTCGTTATAGCTCCTAATGTGCAATCATGTATCAATATCAGGCATGAGTAACAGCTGTAAAGGGCCATATCCACATGTGCTTCATGTCATAATTACAGGACAAAGCTTGTGATGACAACTCACTCTATAGCTCTGTGGGGCTGTGAGTAGCTTGGCTTGATGTTAATTAAAGCTCAGATGAGTGTTTCGGAGTATCGGTTGACGGGGGTGTCGTGTCGGTTGTGGCGTGTTGTGTCCTCAAAACGCTCTTTTCACAGAGCACCAGGAAAGTAGCCACAACTGTTAGAGACGTGTCAGCCCCCATCCAGAGAAGATAAACTCCCCATCACCATCCTCACCATCTGTAATGTGTAGCACCACAAAGTGTGTGTCAAACATGTTGTCACATGAAGAATGGGATTGTCGCAAATGTGCCAGCGTTGGGTGAGTGAAGCTGGATGATGATGGATATAAACTATGAACTAAGAGCATTAAAACAAGCAAACATTTTTGTTGTCCTCAGTGGATGAGGATGATGATGATGATGATTGTTCTCACAGCCGTGTGTCTTATTTACACTTCCTGTTAGGTGACACTGGGCCTCCATCAACACCTTCCATGACAGCACTGTCACAGCTCATCACATGTCCTGTCATCACAGATACCTCTTCTTTACCTCTGGTGAAAAGAGAATTTTCACAACTTTGGAAATGTGTGTGTGTGTGTGCGTGCGTGTGTGTGTGTGTGTGTGTGTGTTTTCCTTTAGTTTAGCCTGAAAAATATGAGTTGTTTCCATCCTCTCAAATATAATAAATGTGTGTTTTTCTGTGTTTCATATCTTTGTGGATTGCAGTGAATCTTGTTGAAGAGTTAGTCAGACAAAACAATCATTTTGAAAACATCCCACTGGGCTTTGGGAAATTACCATTTCTGCTATTTTCTGACAGAATTGTTGACATGCAGCAAAGTACGCTGAAGACATATAATGGTGTTGTGTGCTGATGGCAGATTCCAATTCCATTTTTTTCTTAATTCATGTCCTTAGTTTCACCATTTATTCATCAATTTCACATCTGAATACATAAGAAATGTATTCATTAAAATCACAATTACTTTTCCTCACTTTAAAGAAAGTGTGTTTTTTATTACATCCATTTGCCCTTTTTTTTTTTTTCTCAATTCACACACACGTATACAAAAACTATATGGCCAAAAGTATGTGGATACGCAAAAGTTACATCCATATGTAGTTGCTGAACATCTTATCCCAACACCATGAGTATTAATCTGCAGTTATAACAGGATTTCCACCAGAGTTTAGAATCTGGCTGCAGGGATTTGCTCCTGTTAGGGAGACCAAACACTGATCTTGGCTGATAAGTCCTGGCTCACAATCAGTGTTCAGGTTGGTGTGAAAGGTGATGGATGGGGTTGAGGTCAAGGCTCCGTGCAGGCCAGTCAAGTTGTTTCACCCCAAACTGCTTTGTAGGCCTATAAAAGATGGTCTGATTATCTCTTACGCTATTTGGCTACTTTTTATGTTCATACACGTCATATACCTCATATGCCAATATGAACACTACAATGTGTCCATGTAAAATAGTTTTTTTATTGCACTAGGACTATTTTCCATACTTTCTTTTTTTTTATCAAAATGTGTACAATCATTCATTTATGTGTACAGTTATTTATTTGCACTTCTCCCATGTTATTGTCATTCTCATTATAACGTTACAGGTTTTGTTTTGCACCACTGGTGATTGTTTTTTCTTTGCACTGATGTAGTTTCTTCATGTCATTGTCATTGTTTTTTTCCTTGTGTGTTCTTAATGTTTGTCTTGCACTGGTCGTGCATCCTTTGCTTATGTGTTTTTTAATGTCTACTCTATGTGCCCTATTGTCCCATGGGGAATAACAAAGTTCATTGAATTGAATTGAATTTATTGTTATATCATCATAGTAACAGTCTCATGTGGTTACAATTCTCTCTATCATTTTATAACGTTTAGTCTGTACAGTCCAACAACTGTCGCCTCACGGTTAAAGACTGAATGCAGCAGCCTGGGCAACAGGCCGCCTGTGAGGTAGAAAAACACAAACCATTCTGAGATCTGTACTCATAAATCACACACAAACACACACACACACACACACACACACACACACACACACACACATGCACACACAAAGGCATGCAGGTAGAAGACAAACATACACAGTCACACACACACGCTCAAGCTCCCCTTCCATACGGCGAGCCCATCTGCAGGTGGGAAGGTGATTACTCACATCAAAACACCGGTTGGACAGCAGCAAAAAGTGGGCGTTTAACTGTTAAACTTTAATGCTGCTGCACAGGAAGACCAGGCGCAGGAGACAACACACTCACACTTCACTGCTCTGGCAAGAGATTTCCAAAACATATTTCTTGGGCTTCAATATTTTAGCTGGTAGCAGACTGATTTTTGGGCAGTTTACAGACTGAAGCATTATAACATGACCAAAATATGCATATTGTTGGGTTTTGTTATTAATTACTGGTGTAAATTATTATGAAGACAAATTAAAGTTGTTTATGTTTGTAGAAAATGTAACTGTCACTGTCACCATGATAAACAATAGTGTTAGTGCAGTTTTTCTCTGTGGAAAAAAAAGAAGCTATAATGAAACACATCAGTGAAAAGCAGGTCACAGTTTTATGGTGCTGGACATTTTTTTAATTGTTTTTATATGTGAAAGGTCCCATGTGCCATATATACACAGTATATATCCCAGTATATTTCACAGTTCCCATACATTAATGCAGGCTCACTACTTGGCAAGATCAACTTAATGCTTACTACTCATTCATCTCACTATTAACTACTGTTTGCAACTGGTAAAAGGAGCCTTGTTGTAAAGTGTAAAACCCATCATCATTTATTAATGAGTTATTATAAGGCTCCATTTTACCAGTTATAAATAATACTATACCTCATTATCCAATGTATGAAAATGCTGTTATAACTTTGTTTATAATTGTTTATTTATGATTTATAAAGTGTTAACAACCTAAATAATAACCTAGTCATAAACCATTTATAAATGCTTTATAAGGGTTGTCTTATTGTACATTGGTACAGATACATTTATGGTTTTAAGAGTGATAAAATTCAATAGCAAATGGAGTGCTGAAATGAACCATGCAGACAGTTAAATTCAGACTAAACACAGAAAAACCTTTTCCTTTTCACAATGACACATTGTTTTCATATTTTCATTCAACACATTAATACAATTAAAATATTGATTACAAATCCAACTTTAATGACATTGTATTGTAATCAGTTTTTCCTGAATTACACTCTTAACCAATAACACATATTCAGCAGAATTATATAATGCAACAGCAAATATACACATACAGTATATCTGTGAATATCTACATATATATACATACTGTATGTATGTGTGTATATATATAGATACCATAGAATAACATTGTAGTGAACTTAAACTCTCAAAGTGATAACAGTGGCAGCGTCTGGTGACGTTTGCTGTATGATGGCAGCATCCTCTTCATCTGTCTGTCTCCATGTATGGCCCATGCATCCTCATTAATGACCTATTTCATGGCACATTAATTTAAATAATTGTAGGGAATGCAACATTAACACATCTCCCAGCTCATAACTCTTCCTGCGAGCTGCAGAATTTTTGTCCTGGAGAGACATAGCAGACAATGAGGACGTACTCGTCTTAGTAACAGAGGAGAGACTTCAACCTTTTCTCCTCGAAATTTTGGTTTATTTAATGAATGAAGCTCTAGATTTATTAATGGCAGCAGAGTCGTCAGGGGGTGGTTGGGGATGGGAGGCAGATGTGCACAGCTGTCACACACCATGGTTTCCATCCACAGTCCAGTCTGTGGTCTAGGCAACAAAAGCACTTTTGTTAATATTCGGGAAAGATCGTGGTTCTTGCGAAATGTAAATGAACATGTTGTGTGTGAAGTCAGTGTGAACTTTTTCTGTTTTAAACCAGAACACAATCTTTCCCGAACATTAACCAAGTGCTGTGAGCATCTAAACATTAGCATTAAAAGGTGCAATAATGCTGTAGTCAATACAAATGAGACATATGTGTTACTTGCCAAATATGTGAAATAACATATCCTTATTATGTTAATAAAATAGTTAGTCCAAATGCAATTACATTTCCTACAAAGCTTTTTTTTTTTGCAGTTTCATTATATATAAACGTAATTTTTAGGAGACAGGGTTGGTTTATTTATATCAACATTTAGTATGTATTGCTACTTGATATACACTCAAACCCATCACAGTTCTCTGTGCTCCTTATGATCCATTTGAACCTTTTTATTTAACCATTTTAAGCACATAATTCTCAGCATTACATCATGCTTCCTTTTCATGTAAATACAGGTGTTTCCTGTCTGTGAAGTGTTTTTCCTTTGCAGTAAGTGAGCCTACAGTGTTTGAGAGCCTCTCCTGGATACTTCTCTTTCTTTTACCCTGTTTTGATGTATTGCTTCACTTTGCATCATTGCCCTTGATAAAACCTTGAATCTCTGTGCATCATAATTTTTCTCTGTGAACTAAAATCAGTTATTCCTTCTTTCCTTTTTCAACAAAGACAGATATTCATTGAGTGTGTTGATACCTGCACATTAGAGTTTACAATTTGTGTTTTGTGTTTAACTCCCTTAATACTCCCTCAGCCTTCACCCTCCTCAGGCACATACAAGTGACTGCTAACCCCTACACAGAGAGAGAGAGAGAGAGAGAGAGAGAGAGGGAGAGAGATACAACATACGAACATACACACTGCCTCCGTCCTGCAATCATCAGATATTTTTTCTTGAGCAGCAGTTGTATGCAAAAGTTGAATTATTCTCAGTCCAGAGCGAGTGCATTTGTCTATGGTGATGAGGCTGATATGAAATATTGCCACTGATCAGAAATCATCTATTTTAGCTCCAGCAGGGAGTCATGCCTCATAGTGCCATGCAGTAAAAGGTAAACCTCCTCCTCCTCCTCCTCCTCCTCCTTCCTATCAGCAAACAAGAAGCTGCTTAGTTTGTGGCTTGTTATTTACCTTCAAATCTTTTGACCCTATGGTCGATATTTCAGATTATAATACCACCCATGATGATGAAAATGAGTAATGGCAAAAAAAACAAACTTCAAGCTGCATAATAAGGTCGATGACAGTGGATCACAGGAGGATTATGGGGTATAATTAAGGGGTTATTTAATGTTTGCTGTGGTTTGAGAGGGGAGGGTCTTCATAAAAGGACAGCAACACTCGATAGCTGATTCACATCTGTGCGTATTATTACATGTGTGTACATCAGGCATGTGCACAAGCTGTATATGTTTGTACTTACGCAAACAGTACACACACACACACACACACACACACACGTGTATAAGCAGGGCATCACAGTGAGAGGGATCTAATAAACTTAATATGCAAACATTTAAGCCACATGTCATGATTTTTATTGGACAATTTTGAATAATTACCGGGGCTTATAAAGCTCAGACTATTTATTAAAGCCAGCGGCATCATCTTGCTTTAATAAGCAGTCTATTGTTTTTTTTTTTCCTAAATTAGACAGAGCTGTCATTCAATTTATGTGTGTTGGAAATACTGACATACTGCCTAGGATCAGGAAAAACCATTCACTTATTAAAGAATAAGGCTGATGTTATTCTATGTTTTTTATCTTATTGTCAACAAATATATTATAAAAACAAACAGCACCAATGTCTGTATCAAGTCTGTCTACTCCCCTACCCTGTCTGCGGTACTCGTAAATCATTAAATGAAACAAATATAGTTTCATTTCTTTTAAAAAGACTCAGTAAACAGCAAAACAGGGGGAAATGATGCATTTGGTGGGAACTATTTTCAGCAGCGGATGAATACGCATTTGGTGCTCTAGTGAGTATTTGCAGCAGCAGGAGTTTATGTTTTCATGGTATTGAAGGAAGATGTCACTGAATTGAACAGTGTGGCTCACTGTTGTGTTGTGGATGATTCCTGGTGCTCAGAAATGATTGCGTCATGTGTTTTCTAGTTGCAGCGTTTTGTTTGAACTGAATGGAAATACAAAAGAACAGATGAAAAACAGAAGAACACAGTCACAATAAAGACTTTGTACTTTCATTAAAGAAATAAGCAAACATAAGACTGACAGACCACAAAGTGTCCATGTTTTCTATGAAAATCTTCCTTTACAAACACGCCTGTTCTTCTTTGCCTTTATCATCTACTTCCATGGGTGTCACATCTGATGAGTGAGGTCACATCTCAGTCACCCAAAATGAACATCAGAAGGAACCTCGGAGACAGAGAGAGTGAAGGGTGAGAGGAGAGGAAGAGGTAGAGAGAGGGATTTCTGAGTCAGTTGTTTTCTCATTGTTCAATCAGCCGGTTATTCTGCCTGTCTAGACACATGTGCATCGATATGACAGCAGTGTGTGTGTGTGTGTGTGTGTGCGTGTGTGCGTGCGTGTGTGTGTGTGTGTGTGTTAAAATTAGTTTGTTCTCTACACAGGATGTCTCTCTTTAACTTGCCTGTTTCCAAGAAGCTATTTTATTTAACTGTATAAAAGAAGAGGTGTTTATCTTCCCAGAAGAAAAGAATGTACTTGTGTGTGTGTGTGAGAGAGAGAAAGAGAGAAAGAGAGAGGGAGAGACAGAGAGTGAGAGTGTTGCATGTGTGTTTGAGTTGGGGAAAAGTGGGAGAATGCAATTAACTGGCCAGTGCATCTCTGGAGAGATGACAGCACTTTGTGATTCTTTACCAACATAAATTAAAAGGATCCAGCCTGAGGCAAAGTTAGTCACTGTCTTCGGTCTGACAGCCTCCACAGCCGTCCCATCATGCCACAGGAGGGCCGAGTGGACGAGCAGCTCTGCCAGTCATTAATATGGAACATTTGTATAACTCCCCCTTTTAAAATCAAATTGTTAAAACCTCAGATCGCGCTCATGGAAAGGTCCACGCATGGCTCTGAGATGATGTGGTGCAATTGTTCTCCTTGTGTAATCCAGAGGCAATTAATGGAGGAAAAACTGGCTTGGCAGTGAGTTTAATCTCATTACTACAGTACACAGTGTTTTTAAGCTTTGTTATTTGTCTGTGCATTCAGCCTGGTCTAGACAATATGCCATCTATTTCACAAGTAGGAGCACGACAGGCTGTTTATGAGATCTTGAGGGAAATGTGATGCTGCAATATGGCAGGGCTTACAGATAAGCCTCCCTCCATAGCACAAAGTCAAACAAGAGAGAGTTGGTCTGCAGCCTGCAGGCGTTCACTGCTGTTATTGACACAGAGCGCCCACCTCGCACACAGCCATATTTATAAAGAGATGGTTGAGATGGGTTTCCGTTTTCTGACAGAATATTTGCGTGACACTTGATTTATTGGTATAGCAGATGTCTCCCATGTCCTATTATGGGATCATCACTTCACAACAACAGAAGCTCAAGTGTCCATGCAGCCCAATAATTGTGTCGAATTATTTACATGAATTTGGTGGCGGGAAAGATTTGTATTTTGTCATGTATGCATCCAAACAGCCGGAGCTGAAATGATTAAGCGATTAATCGATTAGTCAGTCAAAAAAAATGTATCTGAAACTATTTTGATTATTTTAAACATAAATGTTAAACATTGTTTGATTCAAGAGTTTGAATGAGATTTCTTTTTCTTTATTTAACATGATTTTTTTTTTTTAAATGAGCTTCTATTATGGGCTGTGATTCAGATGAAACAAGATATATGATGATTGTGCCCTGGAAAATGGTGATGGGGATTTTTGATAATTAAAATAATCATTAGTTGCAGCCTTACAAGTGCAGTTTAATGTGTGCATGAATCTATAGATTTGTCACAGTGATATTAAATGGTCTGTTCATCCAAATGATAAAACTGCAACATATTGTCTCAATTAGGCTTCATAGTGGTGTCCGGCCACGATGATCATTTAGGCTTTTATTGTCCAGCTTCTAAGATATCAGTCAAATACTTAAAACCCCAGGACAGTGGAAGTGAGGAAAATTTTGCTTGTACTGCTTATGGATGTTTCAATAGAACTGGAAACCATTTTGCTAGATGGTGCACTATTCATTCCCTATTCAGGCAAGCAGTGCTTGACCAGTTAAAGCTAAAAATAGACTTCATCTAGAACAATGCTGCAGTGGAAATGACATATATCACAAAATTACTTTAACAGTCTTTTCTTCCAAATTGTTCAGAGGCAGCAGTTGTAGCAAGTAAACAAGCAAATTACACTGAATTATCATCTCTGTGCAAATCTGCAGTAAGTTTGAGACAGAACATTGTTACAGGAGTAGTTCAGTACATACAGTAGGTTGTGTGTGCAGCAGATGAGAGAGGGAGCAGTGATGCTGGCGACCAGAGTAAAGGGTTAGACGAGAGTTAGCAGTTAGCAGTACAGCTACAAAGCAGTGCCATGTACTGTATGTGCACTTCATGTTGTTGTTCCAGTAAATTCATGCTACAACGCCTGTGCTTCCCAACTACAGTCAATGAGCCAGGAAGAGTCAACAACATTGAGGCAGAGAAATACAGGATTCTGCATTGTCACTGTGTCATTTCCTCCACATTTGATATGTTTACTGTCAGCTCAAAGAAATAATCCCAAACCTTCTTCAGCCAGGAAGGAGTGCAGAAAGGTGAAGATGTCCAGACAGGGAGCAGCAAGATGCAGGAGAGAGACTTTCAACATGGGTGATATAAGCAGCACAAATTCATGACACAGGACAGGCCCTGAATTTAAGAGAAATTTACTACTGCCACTGTCATGGAAACTGAATCACACACTAAGATTGATAGTTTTTTGGAGGGTGGTGTTGTTCAGCTCTGTCAAAGTCACCGCACGCAGCTGTGGTGTACACTTTCTAGGCTTCTTCAGGCTTCCATGTTTTTGGGCTCATAGAATTAGAGTTCTTCTGTGTCTCAGCCAGTTGACTTCCTGTTTAGCTGCCACATCAATGAATGGCATGAACAATTATCATTTATTGAAACAGAAAAATGTATTCATCATTGTACAACCATTTCTTTTCCAATGGTTAACTATGACAAAAAATATTTTCGGGCAAAAGACACCATGTGAACTGCAACCTGTGGTCACTACACCGAAATCCCCTCGCAGCCCAGGGAAGTTCCTGAGGTTCCTTGCTAACGGGATTGGAAAATTACATTTAAAAAATAGTTTTAAAAATTCTTGGCTATCTAAGTTCTTTCTTTTCTTTCTTTCTTTCTTTCTTTCTTTCTTTCTTTCTTTCTTTCTTTCTGTCTTTTTTTTTCTTATGTTGGGGTGTCTTTGATTTGGAATTTAAATTAATTTTGTGCCAAATTAATTTATCTTTCAAACATGTAGATGTACAATAAACAAGCAGTAGACTCGTCAACAAAATCTGAATCTGTGCAGTAAAAAAAATCACTGAAATTGCTGCCAAAAACCCTTATCACAATGTTATCAAGCAGCAGATTTTTCAGGATAAAACAGGAATACCTCTAGTGACAAAAGCTCTGTAATCCAGATCAGACAGTGTCTGTGAACAATGTATTTGTTCCAAAAAACGGAGAGGGTATCTAAATTACCTAATCATCAAGGAATAAAATTTGGCAGCAGTACACACAGTGAGCATGGATGAGACTAATTTACTAAACATACCCTCCAGTCTCATAATTACATGTAATTTTACCGGCATAATTAACTAATTTAATTACTACTCCTCAAGAGCATCAATTATTGATATTACAGAGCATTCAGATGGCAGGCAGAGCCCTCGACGTGGCGCGCATTCAGAGGGTGATAAACACATGCTGGCTCTCCAAGAGTCTTGGCCAGCTTCCTGCTAGCACTCAGCGAAGGGATGAGAGAGGTAGAGACACAAGGAGGGAGAGCGAGTAGAGTAAATGAAATAGTGTGTGTCTGTGTGTGTGTGTGTGTGTGTGTGTGTGTGCGTGTGTGTGTGTGCGTGTGTGTGTGCGTGTGTGCGTGTGTGTGTGTGTTAAGGAGGATGAGGACAGCGTGCCATCACAAACATCCAGCGCTCCATCCCACAGTTAATTAGAGTTTTGCATCGGCCTAATGAGGAATTTCAGAGGTGGTCAAATGAAGCTGTTTGCCCTCAGACGGCTGGATGTCGTGTTCTCCTCCTGCCTCCTGTGTTAAAGGAAGAAAATATAGATGTAGAGATACATGTTGTTACTGTAAATGCATGTGGTTAATAGAGTCAATAACTGCTTGCATTTCTGTCAAATCATAATGTAAGCCTCTTTTTGGAAACCTTCCCAGCTCTTGACATGTACTAGATTAGCTGTCCATTATTTATCCTCAATGGAGGAACAACAGCTCAGCCACTGTCTCCGCTTTTCATTTTAATGAACTAATCCGGCTTGCTGGCCTCTCCATGTAGAGTGAATGCAGGTGTGGATATGGTTCAACCAACGCTCCGATAACAGGGACTTTTATTGGCACATCCTATATTGTTGGCAGTTAACATGTGTGTACACTCAAAAGACACTAATAATTAAAGGAGCAGTTCATTTAAACAAACAGGCAGCATCTGCTTGCTGCTGCTGATGTGACTGTTGCCGCATTTTATAACAAAAGCTAAGAAAAATCTTTTGTTCAGTCCACAGTGTGAACATTTGGCCTGACTATACCCAACACACACACACACACACACACACACACACACACACCATGTTTGTGTCGTCTTGTAAAATACAACATTGGTTGAGTAGATAAATGGTTTCAAGTAGTTATAAAGTACTTTAAAGGGGTAGGTTTAGGGTTAGAGTGTCACCCAAATGCTTTTACCACAGCTGTAGAGTACTGGGAGGATATAATGTATATATATTTTACAAATTACATGTTAAGCAGCTAATAAATGAGCTGCACGTGTGTTTTTGTCCATTTTGAAAAAAAATTACATTTCACTATAGTGCTGCTCAGTTTTAACTGTTGTTTTGTGTGTGGTCTTGCATTGCCACCCACTTTTGATCTATTAGTATACTTCAAGACCTGCAGTGCATTCACTCATTCACAGTGCTCCAAATACTGTACGCCTGAGAGACCAAAAATAAATAAAGGACTGAACATGAAATATTTGCCTTTCAGAGAAAATGATATATAAATGTATTAAACATTGTTCTGGGTTTTATTAAAAGGCTTCACACAGTGGTTCCCAACCTCCAACTCGTGGCCTGTAAAACAAAACAATGTCTACTTGTTTTTTTTAGGTTTTGTTGAGAAAACAGTCACATTAGGTGAGAAGTTGTAATATATAGTGAAATAATATTTTATAATATATTACGACTTAATTCTCAAAATATTACAACTCTTTTCTTGCAATAATTTGACTTTAATCTTATAAAATCTTGATGTTATTCTCATTGTTTGTTTTCTTACCAGTGGCTCTGCTGCTCATAGAAATGAAACCAGTAATGTTAGGGTATATATTCTATACATGCTCTGCTCTCCTATCCTGGCAATCCTCTTGTGACTCCGTTGATGTATCTTGCAGCCCCATGCCGGGTCCTGACCCCCCCAGGTTGGGAACCATTGTCTGTACATGATGTGAATAAAAAGACTATTTCAGTAGTAAACACACATAGAGAAAATTTTGTGACAGAGCGCATCAGGCGTGTCCCAAGTGAGCTGGCCGGCCTGTACTTGAAAGTGGCGAGGCGAGGCAGACTGAGCACTGGGGTGAAAATGAAGTGTCTGACATCATGATACTGCGAGTGCGTGCATGTGTGTCACCGTGTTTGTGTGTTGGACAGAGAGTGACACAAGTCTGAGGGAAAGTGTGTGAAAAGGATGTGCGCCCGTACGTGTTATATGCACTGTACATGCCACCTCACATATGCACATGAGTGATCATGTTTTGTATGCACGACAATATACTGCATACGCACATTTGTGTGTGCGCTGACATATGTGTTTGTGCACTCACATATGACTATGAGTGTGTGTGTGTGAGTGCCCTGAGCATCTCCTCTGCGCTCCTCTCTAATTATATTCATAACAGCAATCTGAATGTGCAGGGCCCATGATGAATGTGCCACCCAAGTGTGACTTGCTCCTAATAGGATTCTGGGATATGCCAGCAGTCGACAACAGGGCAGACAACACACCACGCCTCGGTGTCACACACACACAGACAAACACACACATGCACACATAAATACATGGACTTAAATTGTACACAGAGACGCAAACACACAGCCATACACAGACTGTATAAAAAGTTCACATGATTGTGTCAGGAGGCTTTTTTTTCTTTTCACTTGTTCGTTCTCACTCATTTTCCTCCTCATTATCCTTCACTCCCTATAAATTTGTAAATCTCACCTTCACTGAGAGGTTTTCTCCCCAACCCATACACTGTGTGTGTGTGTGACACGTAGTGATGAAGTATAACAGACAGTATTTGATGAATCTCGTGCTCCTTGTGAAGATTGTGTCAAAACCATGTGACAGTTTTAAATGATCTTTCTCACTTATGCAAATACAAAAGAATATTATATATATATATTTATATACAAGTAGAAATGATTAATTAAAACCATGGCCCTCTTTGCCAATACAACAACTCCCACACTTTCCAAAAATTTTCATTCAGCTTCAAATATATTCTATTTTTTGGCACTACTTGCATTATTTTCTTCTGTAGTGTATATTTATAGTACTTTTATCCATAGCATTTTACAATTGACTTTTCATTTACCCATTCACATTCACACTCACACACAGCAGTGATGTACCACACAAGGTGTTGGCCTGACCGTCAGGAGCAATGTTAGGTTCAACGCCCAAGAACATGTGAAGAGAAGAAACCAGGCATCAAACCACCAACCCTGCGATTACTGGACGACCCGTTTGTTTGACTGAATGACCCGTTCACACCTTTCACTGAAATGTGTCAGATGAAAAACTTTGAAATACAAATGTAAATGAACTCTAACTGCATTTAGAGACAGTTAATCTATCCAACTAACAATGAGAGGTGTTCAGAAAAGCATACTACAGTATATAGTCTAATAACAACTGCATATGTCACTAACAGCATGAAATGCAAAGTGTGTAAGATCCGCTGAGCTGCTGTAATGCTCAGAAGTCCAGGATATGCTCCACGCTCCAAGTAGCAGCCCTGCTACAAATACCAGCTTTGTGGCGCTCCCAAAGTTCAATATTTGTTGAGACTGTGTCACAGAGGTGTTGATTCAATAATGTGGTCACTTTTGAGGCTGTAGGTGATCTTTAGTTTGCCTCTCTGCTGGTGTGCTGCAACCTGCGGCTGATCGGTTCTTGGCAGATGCTTTGTGACTGTTACTGTACCATGGCCATGTCATTTTTCTTTAAAAACTGCATGTACAATACTTTTAAAATGTACCATGTTATGCTTCAAAGAAATGTACAATGAAAGTACATTAAGCTGTAAAAATCCCACAAGAAAAAACAGAAACTGCAAAGGATCTTGGGATAATAAACATATTCATTACCATATTCAGATTATTACAGTGTCCCTTTAGGCTGTATTCTATATGTTGCGAATACAGCTTGTTTAATATTCCGTATTTATTTTATGCTCGGTGCTTGATTTCCATAAGAAAGAGCGACGTGCTCTCTACCTTCAGGATCAATTAGGAAGCTGCACCTATTCAGGTACAAAGGGATGAGATCTGAGACTTGGAGTGGATGTATGGGATAGGACATATAGTCAAACAGGCCTTTCCTCTGGGATGCCATTACCATGGTGAGATGGCACAGGAGGCCCTTCCTCACAAACACACCACTCTGCATCCATCCGTCAAAGTGTCAGCATGGTTTCATCGTTCCTGCCTCCCAAGAAATCCATTGTGTCAGAGCAGAATCCTGCAGCAGTGAGCTGTGGTGTGATGTACCCCTGCTCCGTATACATCACATATATCCATCCTGTGAGTGACATCAAAGCCACGGCTGTTTGATGTGTTGGCCGTCTTGGTTGGTCCCAGATGAGCGAAGGGGGAGTAATAGAAGGTACACACACACACACACACACACACACACACACACACACACACACACATAGATGCACACACGGACATTCACACACACATGCAGGCATGCACGCAGGCAGGCAGGGTATCAGGCCCCCACAGGCCCCCAGCAGGCCCCTCAATAGGGCTCTGATGAGCGGTGGCATTGATAGACCATCTGCATCTGTAATTGTATCACGTTGGATTACAGTGAGCGGGAGTGAAACACAAAAGAGGAAAGAAGAGGAGAGAAACAGGGAGGGAAGAGGAGAGAGGAGGAGGAGGGAAGGAACGAGGGATCAAACCCTCTCCTCCTCCAAGACAGCCGCTCTCTGTCTTTCTCTCAGAGACAGGTCCTTATCCTGGAAGAAAAGACTTAATCCCTAACGCCCCCAATTTATCACATCACTCCTCTGCTTCCTTGTCGCTCTCTCCCTACCCATCTCTCTCTCTCTCTCTCTCTCTCTCTCTCGCTCTCTCTCGCTCTCTCTCCCTCTCTGCTGCTGAGGGACAGTGGTGTCTCAGCTGTAAGGCTTTTTGTTCCTCCTGGGAACCTGCCTAGGAGATTGATCTGTGCAAAGACTTTGGGGTTTACGCACCACAGAGCCGGCCATGTATCAAGATGTATCCGGCGTGGGAGTAGCCATACCTGTCTTATCGAATCATGGCTAAACGGACAGATGACGGGAGGAAGAAGGAGCGCAGAAGGTGGAGGGGGGAGGGCGTTGGAGGGGGTTGTGCTGCTTGTGTTCGAGACAAATTAAACAGCAGAATGGAGAATGGAGTACAGTGGTGTGTAGTGTCTTGTTCAAGATATACGTCTTTCGGCAAATCAGTCCACTTTTCATCCTTGGTTGTCATTTTCATACAAAATAGATGCTCTGAAAGTTCAGGCTTCTCTTGTGCCGGAGAGAATATACATTCCTATAGTTATAGTATGTACCACCAAATATGGATGAGAGCATCGTATTACACATAGCATTGAATGGATGCTTAGATATTTTAATTAGCGTTCATTTAGATTCTACTTTAACCTCTCTATAGCGTGTCTGTCGATAATTAAAGGGATTTTGCAGCATATTCTGTCAAAGCTATGCAATCTTTATTATTCACAGCCAAGTATTATTTTTCAAAATAAATAAACTATCATACATTCAGAGGACACCCAACACACAGCCAACCAAGCCAACCAACAATCCAGGACATACCGAACAGCAATGCAATCAATTTATCAAACAACAACAACAACATGGAAAAAAACAAATGAAATATAATAAACTCACCACTGCTCTGTGCTTGAAAGTGAAACCCATCCTTCCTTTCTTCAGAATGACGCAGGTAACGACACATTCGACAGAGTCATACAGGAGATTGTTGGTGTTTAAATCCAAAGGACTGCTGACAGTGATGTGTTTCAGCTGTACGAAGGCAGCAGACACCGTGATACTTACACATAGACGAGTCTGTAGAGCTGTTCCACGCTTTGGTAAAGATCCGTCTGCTGCAGGAAGAGTACGAAATGTGACATAAAACATCAGCTCAATTCTGATTACATTCTCTCATCCTTACTGTTCCTCGGGTCAGAATTAAGTTCAGGGTGTGGGCATAGCAACGAATGAAGACAGACATCGTCCTCTTCAGGTTCACATGTACCCTGTTCAGACCAGAGGCCGTCTTGGCCTCTCCATCACAACACTGAGAGACAACTTTCTCCTTATGGCAGCGATATCTTCAGTTTGTCTGCCTCCATATTCAAGCTTCAGATAGTTTGACTGCACAACTGTCCAAAACAACACGATGGAACACAAGGGACAGTTGTGCAAAATTACTGAGATCAGTTAATTCATCTACTCTAACAGCAACCAATAGTGCTTTCCTGGCCTCATTTTAATTTCTTCCGCTAAATCAGCGATGGCTGTAATTAACGAGCTTTCCCAGGAAGACAATGCGTCTCTTTAGTTCCTCCCTGTTTTTCCTCACCTGCTCATTATGTGTTTCAATTTCCATTATTCTCTGTTTGTTTAGTTGCAAACCCGCTCTGCTCTGCAGGCCCCGAGTCTTTTTAATGTTACTGCTGCCTTCAAATGTCATTTTGTGTCTTGTAGCTGCCTTGGTAAGAAAACTCAGGTTTGCAAAATCCATTGAGCTTCATGTCCCCTTCTCTGAGGAGAAAAGCAAACAGTCGATGCCGATGGGCGTCATTCCTACTTGGTTTTATGGAAATGTCTCACACACTGCAGCCCGACTGGGGTCAGAGTCTGTAGTCATTATGTTGATCTAGCATTGTGTATAATCCTGACTTTCTCAAATGGTTTTCACAACGCAAAGCAAAGAAAAGTCGCTATCAAACAGCAAGCTATCAAGAGTCTGCCTGTGGACGCCTGGGTACTTGTAGTCCTCCACCTCTCCCAGAATTCCCAGGGGCTGTGTCGTTCTCTTCTTTCTGAAGTCGATCATGATGATGGACTTCCAGAGTGTGGAAGATAGCACCAGGAGAGATGAGTATCATCTGGCCGTCAGACGGAGGTGAGTGACTGGGTAACCGTGAGCCCTTGGGTGAAATTGAGTGGAGCACTGGAGCCATTCTTGGAACTCGGCTCAGACTCAACCTTGATGACTTGGATGTGGACTAAGACTCAGGTAATGGGGACTCAACTCAGACGCAAGGTCTAGTGACTCGAATACTGCCTGGCTTAGTTTCTATGAGCTGTTTTTAACAGTAAATGCAGTTCTATGTTGCCAGTTTTGGAGTAAACCTTCTTTAAGTGTTACTTGCTTAATGTGATTTGCTTGACTGGAGCTGATACCTCGGCTCTAAATCTATATGCAGTGGTACCAGGCTGTGTGCTACAACTGGCCCACACACCTTTTCTCTATTTTTCTCAATTTTTCTACTATCGCTACAACCTACACACACACACACACACACACACCCTCGTGGCTCGACCCCTTGGTATTGGGCCCACTGCATCAGTGAGATCCAGTCTCTGGCTCCACTGTGTGCTGATGTATCTAAGAATCCTATTTTGCTGTTCTATTGTGTAAGTGGAGATAGAGGCCCATCACTAACAGCGCAAGGTCACCGAACACATCAGCACAAAGAGCCCTATCTCCTGCTCTCTGTCCATGTGTGAAAGTGTGTACTCTCTCTATCTATCTATCTCCCTGCCTCTCTCTCGCTCACGCACACATAATACACACACTCTATCTGTGCTGCAGTCACTCTTTCTTATTCATTCACTCTACAAGCCCTGAGCAGACAGCTCCTTGAATGCCCTGACCCCAAATACGCTGAAATAGCCACAATAGCCTCCCTGACTATGAAATATCAGTCCTCTCAATCTGGACTCAGTGACTGCTTATCCGTATGTGGAGAGTGTAGAGAGCTGATCACGTTGTTAGATTGGGATCGTGGTTTGTGGGGTTATGGAGGGAGACAGCAGCAGCACGAAACTTCATCATATGCATCCTCAGGAAGACGAAGGGATAAAACAAGGAACCTGTATCTCATATTTGTTCATTGCATTTTCATATATATACGTCCCAGCCCTTTTCAGGTCCCATGTTGGTGTTGATACTGATAGTAATATCAGTGTCACTGAAAGGGGAGAATCCGGTTTGTCATACAACATGAAAAATCCACAATTCTCCTTCTGTGGACCATGAACTCTGAAGTTCAGCTGAAGCCAATATGAGACTTCAGCGGTGTGTGTTTTTCAAACGAACTGGGTATTGTCCAAAGTTATGGTCCTAGTGGTATGAAATTTACTATTTGTGCTTCCTTTGGGCAATATTTCCTTGCTGAGCCATGGTGGAGGGATACAACCTGGGAGTCGATGTGGATTTGTTGCAGGGACGCAATACTGACAATAAAACTAGGATAAAGGACAGTGGGTGTGTGTGGAGCGATTTGTTCCCTCTATCTTAAATCTTTAACCTCATCATATTGCTGTCGAGATCATAAATATTTGGACAGTTATGCATTTTTTGTTCTGTTTACATTAATATAGGAACAGTGTGGGAGAGGTGGCTCTTCAATTTTGATCAACAGTAATTGGACAGATACATAGGATGTAAAAAAAAAAAAATCAGATTAAATATTTTGTGGAAAGTCCTTTACAGTCAATGACTGTCTGAAGTCTCTGATCCGCAGTCATCTCCACATTTATCCTCCCTGGTGATGCTCTCCGAGGCCTTTACTGCAGCCACACTCAGCTCTTTTTTGTTGTGGGGTCTTTCTCCCATTACTGTGGTCTTCAGCAAGTGGAGTGTAGCTCAGTCGGACTGAGATCAGGTGACTGACTCAGCCAGTCAAGGATATTCCAGCTTTTTACCCTGAGGAAATCTTGGTCATGTGTTTAGCATGACATTTGGTGAATTTTGCTGAATCTGAGCACACAGACTGCTCCTGTATACCTCTGCATTCATCCCGTTGCTTCTGTATATAATTAACAATCCCAATGGCACCACCTCCATTGGCAGCCATACATGCACGAGCCGTAACAGAACCACCTCCACGTTTGACAGATGGGGTGTTTGGTTTTTTTCTCCACATTTTGCTCTTGTCGTCATTTGGCCGTCCAGACAAACTGAGTAACGCGGCATGACTGGCCTTGGTCGGGGAAGAGACCAAGAACCCAGAAGCCTCAGAAGTCTTCTGCATTGATGGGAGAACATCCATCTCAGATGCACTCCATTAATCAGGCAATCTGCCAGAGTGGCCAGACAGAAGCCACTCAGAGTAAAAGGTATGAGAGAGGCTACTTGGATTTTGCAAGATGCCAAAAAAGGGCTAAAAAAGGGCTTTGAGAGAATGAGGGAAAAGATTCTCTGGTCTGATGAGAGAAAAGTTAAACCCGATCGCCAGAACTCCAAATACTATGACTAGCGAACACGAGGCACTGCTCATCTCCTGAATAATACCATCTCTATAGTGAAGCATGGTGGTGGCAGCATGGTGCTATGTGGTTGTTTCTCAGTGGCAGGGACAGGGAGACTGCTGAAATTGAGGGAAAGATGAATCCAACCAAATACATAGAGATCCTGCTCCATAATGGACATGACCTGAGACAGTGGCACGGTTCACCTTTCAGCAGGACAATGACCTGAAGCAAACAGCCAGGACAACGCTCGAGTGGCTTCAGGACAAAGCTGTCACTGTTCTTGAGTGTCCACACTCACAGGACATCTGAGGAGAGTATGAAGATGTTTCAGACTCAGCTTGAGAGGATCTTCCAGGATGATTGGGACAAACTGCCCAGTTCCAGGCAAGCAAAGCTTGTAGAGAATTACCCAAGAGGACCTGAAGCTGTAATAAGACTAATACAAATGACTGAATTATAGGTCTGAATATCAGAGACGCCATTGACGCTATTTAAAAGACGCAACGCTCTGCACTTATTTTACAGTCAGACCAGTGTTTATCCCAGCTTTAAAAATGTAACCCTATTCATTTGAATGAGGCCAGTTTGTTGATGCAGTGGAGTTGCCAGTGCAGAGGGCTCTAACTAAAAAGCACAGGGTTGTCTGGTAAAAAAAAAGAAAAAAAAAGTGGAACCTTGCCCCACTTTTGCTGCAACGTGGCATCCAACAAAGTGGCCAATCACACATTCCTGGTAAATTATTTTGTTATTTGTTTGCTATATTTCTACTCTTTACTCAAGTAAGACAAAGAGAATAATGATTGTCCCTTATTGATTTTACATAGTATTAAAATCCTCCCTATAATAATATAAACCTGTGCTGTTTTTTAACGTGGATCTGTTGCTCAAACTTCCTATTTTATTGTTTCACTGTTACCTGAAACAAGTAGTCCTGCAGAGGACAGAACCCACAGTTTAACAGTTTCATATCACGGCTTCGACTGTAAAATCACTTTTCCACATGCACACACAATCCAAGAACATGACATACATGCTCATCTGGGTTTGTTCCAGGTATGCTGACCCAAAAACAACCTGGGTTACAGCATGAACTTTCACACCAAGTAGAACAAAGCTTAACCCTGCTATCAACACTGATGTTTCATTTTAGTTTATTTTAGTTTTTTTCTTTTTTTTTTTTTCTTTACACTTTTGCACAGTGGAGATTGTTGTTTAGAGATAGAGTGCACAAGGTCTTGAAGGAGCTATTTGTAAGTTTTGATACTGCTGCATAGCCAGCGTTAGCATTAACAGCTTTTTACTTACCAGTCTTGGCAAGAGCTTCAGCCATTGTTGCTTTTACAAGACAGGAGGTTGTAACAGTCACTCTGAGCAGGGATATGTCTTCAGGGCAGCCTGGAGGCTAAAGCAACTCTCTCAGAAAGTGATGAGACAGTCCAACCAGGCCGGGGCTAGCTGGTTAGCATGCTAACTTCAGTAGAAAAAAAAGAAGTGAAAGAAATAGAAACAAAACTAGAGGGTTGCTTTCCACCTCTGGACACAGCTCTTGGTGAGTAAAGGAGTAAAGTTTGAAGCTGAACTCACAACATTTCTCCTAGACTGGTAAGTTAATAGCTGTTAATGCTAATGTTAGCTATGTAGCAATAGCAATACTTACAAATAGCTCTTTTAACAGTATTCTTTCACTTCTACTGGGGATTTTTTGCTTTTTACATTTTGTCACATTTTGCTGTATCACAGAAGAAACAGTTTCAACCCATTTCATTGTTGTTTTAAACACCTGAATGCAGGTGTATATTTCCCAGGAAAAAAAATATATATATATATATATATATATATATATTAGCTGCACAGAAACAATGAGGTCTATGTAGAATGTAAAGACCTTGGTTCACACAGCTATAGGATCCTGAGCTTTCTGTCTCATTAGACAAGCAGAGCAGCCGTCATCATGATCATCTGATGACCTGCAATCATTACCATACAGCATACATCATTATCATTAATTATCTACAAAGTTAGATTCTGCTCTGCTACTTGAGCAGTTGATGCACTACATAGGCTACAGCGCTGCACTCTTTAATCAAACATGCTTTCTGAGCTTCTTCAGAAATATATTTAGCATCTCTAAGGGAAGCGTTTCTTATCTCCCATTTTCAAATCCATCATCGTTGAGAATGCTCCCACTATAGAAATCCCAAGTGAAAAAAAGTCATGGCTGGCCTGGATCTTAAAACAGACAAACAGTCCACAGTATGTGGGCCATTGCATGGGAGTAAGTGATTGTGTGACATAAAGGGGATTAAGCCCAATTACACACTGCATTCTTCTATTACCAACCGTGTCTTCTACATACAGAAAAAAAACATACTGTGTCAGCTAATTGTTAAGGGTTTTGTTGTTAATCCATAGTGTAGCCCTGTCTCATTACATTTCCATACAACTAAATACCAAATATGTTCTTTAGAAAACATAATTGATGGCTGCATTATAGGGGAAATGTATTTTTTTTGACTGAATGAAGTTCTTCATTTATTAACAGGTGTGTAAAGAGCAAAACCATCACACCAGAGATATCAGGTTTCATGTCCAGAGTCCCGTCTGAAGTTAGGTTTAGGCAACAGGAGCACTTTGGTTAAGGTGAGGGAAAGATTATGGCTTTGGTTTAATGTAAATGAATGTTCCTTACATTACATAATGAATGTAAATAACATTTTTATGTATTAACCCAGACCAAAATCTTTTCCTAACCTTAGCCAATTGCTTTGAATGTCTAAAGTGGATATACTACGTCATCAGCGAACATTTTACTTACAGGTTCAGTATCAACATACTGTACTTTTACGTAAATTAACAAAATATCCTCATTAATTTCATGGAAAACTTCATCCAGGTGCAAGTACATTTCCTACAAAAAGAGGTAGGTTTATACAGAGATATAGGAGGGCTATCCATATCCATTTCTAGCAGCAAACAGTAGGGCTTGATAGGGTTTTATGTGTGTGTGTGTGTGTGTGTGTGTGTGTGTGTGTGTGTGTGTGTGTGTGTGTGTGTGGCAGCACTGCAGCATACAACATAAATATTGTAGTGGGTTCTTAACCATTCTCTAGAGTCTCCTTTTGGCAACTGGAAGTGAATAATGCATTACAGAGATGCAGGAAAGATAGTGCTTTATTACAGTTTTGAAGTATAATACGAGTTGTTTGCCTCTGAAACTGTTCAGCTGGGGAAATGCTTCTACTTATTGTGGACCTTTTTTTGGGCCATTCTATTTTTTTTTTTTCTCTTTTGATACATATTTAATAATTAGGGTTATCTCTCTTTCCCCAAAGCAACGAAAACACACATGCAGAGAGAGAGAGAGAGAGAGAGAGAGAGTGAGAGAGAGACAGAGAGGGAGAGAGAGAGAGGGAAAGAGAAGAGCATTGTTTTTTAAGTCACAGAGCTAAAACACGTCAATAACATTTGAAAGCTCTGATCAAAGCCAAAGCTGCTGTTTTTTTTTGTGGGGGGGGGGTTTGGATCTGGCATTTTGGTTTTCTTTCTGAATATTTTGTTCTCACTATTGGTGTTTCCATGGTGATATAAATCATTTTCTTCCACTTAACAATGGATCAAATGGAGCTAAAAACAGAATCAAAGCAGCCTGTGGATGCAGCATGAACTTTTTCTTTAAATAAAAAAAAGATAGAAATATACAGAAACCCAGATTCTCTTGTTTAATGCTGAAAATGCAAATGACTTTAGATGTTTTAAGAGCTTTAGAAAAATGGCTCAAGGAACAAAAATCAAGCACACTGTTTCCTGCTCATATCAAAATGATCTGTTATGTAGTATTTAACATAAAAACAAATCAAAAGATTTTCTAACATTTTAAGATCATAACTCCATTCAAGTTACAGGCTGCTGCCATCCATTCTCCCATTCTTTATTTATTATGATACAGAATCCAACTCCCCACACACAGGCAATGTGACACCACATTAAAGCATGACAACGGTTTCCTCTCAAAATCATAGAGGAGAATAAGTGTTGGGGGGAAAATGAACTGTTTGAAAACAGCACAGATAGTGGAGCCTGTAACTTGAAATTGACTGTGGGTAGTTCAGGAGATAAAGTGCTGAGAGGCCTGACTCTCTCCCTCTCTGCTCTTACGATGTGCAGGCTCTTTCATCTGGTAAACAAATGTCTGAGATCTAAAAGCTTTCCCATAGTTGTTATGCTAACCTTGGAGAGCGAAGCCACCCCATTTGCATTTGAAGGAGCTAAATATTAGCTAAGAAAGAGAGCGCTCCCATTTAAAGGCATGAGAAAAACTCTGCTGCCTTTGGTACCTAACCATCTGTGCTGGCTTCTCTCCCTGCACTGCAAACACGACTTCAGGAGCCACCCGGAGCTCAGGGTACTAACGCCATATACTTTGAGCCCTGCCTCTGAAAATAAGCCTTCCTTGCACCACATCTATTAATTCAGATAGGCTCCACTGCTTTGCTCCATCCAAATAAAGCTGTTTGGATTCAAGACCAAACAGGCAATTTTCCATGACAAGTCCATTTTTGAAAATCTTTAGGTTCCTATGTGATTGTGTGTGGATGCTCGGCCAAAGAAAACTAATGTGGTGGGATATAAAACACAGGACTGTGAAATACATCAAACAATTTTAGGATTCACTCACACTTCTCATTAGGCCTGAAAAAAAGTAGATTGTGAAAAGTCGCCACTTCTTTTCTAATGCAAAGTGGGTGTTGATGTGTGAAAATTAACAGGTCAATTTAGAAGAATCTGTTTCATTTTCACAATAATATGAATATAATAAAGTCAAATTTCTGTCATCAATTAAATGATCCTCAATAAAGACAGAGCTGCAAAGGAAAAGTTTTGAGAGTAAGGGCTTTGTCTTACACCCAACGCAAAGTGAAAAACAAGTCTTCGTCTTTGCTAGTTTCAGACAAACGCAGTCGTCATTTTCCCATCCAGCACCCACGTTGTTTAAATAGAAAATGCATTTGCGACCCATCTGAGCACCCATGGGTGAGTTGGTCTTAAAATGAGGTGTGGTCAGCCAGATTGTTGGCACATTGCTACCTTGAGGCAGTGGAAATAAAACAGAAATGAAATTCTCATGTTTGAAAAGCTGGAAACAAATGTTTGACTTGATAAATGGCAAATGAAAAACAAATGTGTTTGTTTGATGTTTAGTTGTTGTTGTTTTTCATGTTCTTTAACAGTAATGAATTCTTGCAATGAGCAGCTGCAGGGGAGTGTATTGTTGCCTCTGGATGGCTCCAGTGTGAAAGGGACCTGGGTGCAGACAATATGGCAGACCTTCACAAGAGACACCTCCACAGTCGACAGGAACTCACATGACCTCAGTATTGGAAGCTGATCGTCTTGGTGTCATTGTTGCGTTCGTGCAGTCCACTTGTGGCAGAAAAGGTCAGAACTGAACAGCGCTGAGATACAGAGTTTATTAAGGATCTTTTACAAAGTTTGCTGGTTTTTCTATGGCTTTATTCAAGGTTGTCTAAGAATGGATGAAGGAGAAAACACATAAGTTTCAGTTTTCAGTTGAAATTAATTTAAAAGGGATACAGTGCTGTTGAGTGCAAACTGTTTGAATCACATAGCTAGCTAATGGGCAGCAGTCTGGTGTATATCTTGCATTGCTATTTTAAAGTCTTATGTGTATCTTGTTTTATTTAGAAATCACCTATATTTTTGTGTCCATGGTTGTTCTACTTCCTGCCCTTATCAGTTTCCCGTCTGTATAATTTCCTGTATATTAGGTCTCTGTGTTCCCCTCACTCTGTTTCAGTTTGTCTTCTGTAGTTCCTGTTCCAGTGTATTTCCCAGAGATTCTGCAACCTTCTTCTGTCTTGGTGCTTCCTCATGAGTTGAATCCCGTTGTTGCTCCTGCCAGTTTGTCATCTCACCTGTCTGTTTATCCACTCATCTATAAGCCTGTTTATTCATATTAAAAGCAACTTCACAGCATCAACCTGTCTTGTTCCTATTTTGATCCAGAACTAACTAAATAGCGAGAAACGCCTAGAGCTTGCAGCGTAGCACGCAGTTGACATTAGCCTGACTATTACCACATTCATCTTTTACCCCTCTAGGACAGCGCAAGGAATGATTGGATCATTTACTAACAGTTTTTCAGATTACCATCAAAATCCTGGAGGCCCAAGGACAAACCCAGCACCAAGCAGAGGGCACCTTGTTCAGGGGGAGACAGTTTTAACCTTCCTATTTGTTTTTATACAGTTTTTATTGGTTTACATTGTGTTTTATTCTTCCTGTCTTTGGATGGACAGATGCTGTGTAAATATACTGCACTTAATGAAAGTATTCTGATTCTGAACTGTGTGCTCCTTGCTGATGCTCTGAAGTGTAACCTTGGGTAACACTTTCAATTAGTCATTTTTTGTAGATTTCAAGTGTTGGAGTCAATTTATTTATTTTAGCATACCAGCTGGGTTCATTTTGATTTTGACAACAGAGGATGCCAGAAATAAGTCCCTGTCTATGTCATCAGTAGCTCACAGGGACTTTCAGGGAAGCATAGCCATGTGAACAGGCTGTGCCCAACTGTACTGATTGCAAACTTTATTTAGAATATTGTTTTAAGCCTTTGAGAGAGAAATATATTTCTAACAAAAAAACATACATGTTTTTTGTTTTTTGAATCTGTGTGCTACTTCACGGAAAAAAATAAGAGTATCAATGTAACCCTTATTTCTTGGTGGGTAGCGTTCTCCAGTCTATCTGGGCTGTGGGTGAAAGGCAGGCTGCAATTTACTTTTAGCTGTCCTTTTTAATCACACCCACACAGCAGGACAGTTGACTCTGCTCTCTTAGCAGGATACATGTGCAACTCCTAAACTGTTACATTCACACCTGTCCCCCTGGAAACAACGGCACGTGGGAACCAAAAGTATCTGCAGCCAGGTTCTCTTGTCCAGCGTTGTGGTAAAACCATATTTTCATAGTTGTATTTGTGTGATCTGCCTGTTAAATTGACAATTGAAGTTAATGGAGAAATTAGTGACCACATCCTTTGCTTTTATTCTCAGAGAAGCTTCTGGAGACAGTGAGGTTGGCGGTCAGAGGACCTCGCCTGCCTCCAGCCTCTAAACCCTGCGGCTGCTGCAGCACTGGAAGGTATACCTGTTACACCTTCCCAGGGGTGTGGAGGGGGAGAGGGCACAAACACCCTGGAGCACAAAGAACACACACACACACACACACACACACACACACACACACACACACACACACACACACCCTTTATTCAGCCTCTATAGTTTCCAACACATACCACAACACATTCCAACAGCACAAGTGCATCTGAGCCTCCTCCCTCAGCAACACACACACACACACACACACACACACACACACAAACACTTGTTTTCCTTTTTTGTAAAGAGTCCTACTTGAATGAGAAAGAGGGAGGGAAGCTGTGTAGAGGTATATGGAGAAAAGTCACATCTATGTTTTGTTGTGGTGAATATTAGGCTTGTGGTTTATTTCTTTTTGCCACATTTTTTCGATCCTCCACTCAATTAAAACTATGATGAAGCAAATTATTATTCTATTATTAAGTCTAGCTGAAAATTTAATTCAACTTGTTGGGTCTCTGTAAATAATATTATAAAGAGAAGTTATAGGTGTACCTGCTCTATTTGGCAAATGCCTTGAGATAACTTATGTTGTGAATTGGCGCTAAACAAATAGAAATTGACTTGACTTGACTTGATTATCAGGATTATAAACATTTTTATCATATTACGATAATGTATATTGTGATATTTTACGATTTATTACCTTTTTTCAACTGTGAATAATGTCACCAACGGAAAACTTCTGTTTTATCTCATAAGGTAAAGTTCTCAGTCTGTTCATTTAACAAAATGGGATTGTCAAGCAGACAGACTGACCAACCCCGTCATAAAAACCTGTCATAAATGCTGCATGCACCTGACAAACTGAACTGCTTGTATTGGAGTCTAGTCCAACTTAACTGAATGCAAATGTGTGTGGACTTAGATTACAGCTACTTTGAACAATGATAACTCGTACAAAAAAAAGTTATACAGCCTCATCGGCAAATGGGGAATTTGAAAGTAAATTAAATTGAAATAAAATAAAATAAAACATGTATTCTTAAATCAAATGTGCTACTGCTTGCTGCTGGCCTGTCAGTGTTCCTGCTCAGGTCAGAGTGCTCCTTTGTGCTGTGACCACGTTTCCAGCCACAGAGAAGACTTCAGCTGAGAAGCTTGTACCTTGGCCAGGATAGGACAGACCTGCTCATGTGATTTCCACCAGCTTAGTGTGTCCTCTGTGAGAGCCAGTGGCGAGACTTCCTGGTATCATTTCACCTGCTGGGTTTTGCTTATGCTTAGCTCACTGTAGTTGCGCTTGTGTTTAGTAATAGTTCAACGGTTGATAAAATGTCGTTCACTTCAACTGATATTTTCCTTTTTCTGTGGAGTTTTTTTTAAAAGTAGCTAAAACTTGTTTTTGTGAATGGCAGCCTCTGTATCAGCCACAATATCTCCCACAACTCCACATCATATAACCCGAACTATCCCTTTAATGTTGGATTTTAGGTGGTTTAACTACCTGTGGTTGTGCATCTGCAGCCAACTGTTTGTTGACATGTCTGTAACTATTTTCACCATGCGGGACCAAATAAGTACACAAGTTAAAACAAACACCAAGGATATACAGTATATAACAATTTCTTAACAAAAATTTAATTTATATAATTTCAATTTTACTTAAATCTGTAACTTTTTCGGAGCCGCAGCTACAGCGACCTCTGCAGCCATGAGTTGTAATTACATGACACAGGCACATTAAATTCTCTTGGGCTCTGAAAATCATCAACCAAAATCATTATCTCAATACAAACCAACAATCATGCCGTCTACCCCTGTTGAGTCAGTTTCTATTTACCATTGAAAATCATCTGACCCCAGTGCAGTTTTGTGTTAAAATGTAGCTGTTAGGGCCGATAGTCAGGAACTTAGCTGTTGTTTGCAAACTAGGCTCCAAAGTGAGGAGATAATGAGCAAACAAGTGGCCATAAAAGTGACTTACATAATTCATCAAATGACTGGGATGTGTCTGGCAGTAAATGCAGTTACTATTAACGGTGACATGACGAAAATGACCCCGGTCATGCTGGACTATAAGGTCGTTTTTGTTACTTCTGTATGTTTGGACCAAAAACAGAGGGGGACAAGCATCGTTTCTTTATTCAAGTCTCTGTGGGCAAACAGGGACACGTCGTAAACACGTCGCTTGGGAACCAAAAGTGAGCATGATCTACATTCTGATTGTTTGCTGCCGAACCGAGTCACACTTTCGTCACATTAAAGTTGCCTGGATTTCAAATTTTTCTGACGCCTACATCACTCAAGACACACCGCCAACGGGCATGTCGCTGTTTGCCGCTAAGAGACACTGGCTCACATAGAAAATGAATGACTTCCAGTCACTTTGAGGTTTTCTGCGCCTGAGTCTTAGTTTACTTTGTATCATTCAGACACCTGTGACAGCAAAATGTAATTCCAATATCGAACTGCCACTACAACACAGTCACCAGTGCATAGTAGAAACCAGAGTTAGAAGTTATGTCACCAGTCAAGTAAGGCAGCTGCCATCTTTAAGTCTGCACAGAAACCCGGCTTTTGCTTGGACCGAGGGCTGTTCCTGTCCTGCTCTGCCATTCGTCACTTTCTTTTTGGCCTGATGACCCTCTGCCAACCTTACTCTGTCCGTCGTACTTTCGAAATCATTAAGTGCTCTGCATGGTAGTGGCGCTCTCATGTCCTTCAACATGTTTGCTGTGTTCAGCTCACTTTTTGTTCTGTTTCTGTGTTGTGGTGGTGGCTGTCACCCACTGCTGTACAGTGTGTCATCGGTGTCATTAACGTAGGAACCTTTGTTCACACCTTGTTGCTTGGGGGCACAGATATGATGGTTTCTCTCTGCCAGCACATTGGGAAAGTGGTTTTACCCAACCATTTATGAAAAAGTAGATTTTAGTGGTTAAAACTAATGCAACTGTGGGTTTGGTACATTGTTTTTACAGCTTGAATTGAACTTTTGTTGCTTTTACTTTTTGTAAATTGAAATGTTACATAGCTTTGCTTTGATAAATAATAATGTTGGGTTGGGATCAGTAATCAGCTCAATGAATACTTCCGGCTCAGCTGTCAGAGACACACTGTCATTGTGTTTCTGGATGTGTATTCTTCTGACATTAGGAGAGATTCAACCTTCAACCTAGCTGCTGAAATCGCACTTGATTTGCATTTTATCCTTTGCAACAATTCAAAAGTTTGTGTAGCATTTGAATGACGGTTTAATGGTATGCAAACAAGGAGGAAAGACACACTGTGAGAGGAAGAAAAAGGAAATATTATAAGAGAGGCAAGATTCTCATGCTCTCCAGATGCTGTTCTTTCTTTCTTTATTTCTTTCTTTATTTCTTCCTTTCTTTCTTTCTTTCTTTCTTTCTTTCTTTCTTTCTTTCTTTCTTTCTTTCTTTCTTTCTTTCTTTCTTTCTTTCTTTCTTTCTTTCTTTCTTTCTTTCTTTCTTTCTTTCCTCTTCTCCTCCTTCTCCCTATCCTCTCTTTCAATAACATTCCAGTCAGTGGTATGCAGTTGGATCATAGTGATGCAGGGTCTCTGCTGGCGTCCAGGGTCGCCGACAAGAAAGACAAGGAGCAGATGGTGGTCTTTGTCATTCCCTCCTCTTCTCAGCCTCCTGGCAAGCCTCACCGCCTCTCTCTCTCGCTCTCCCTCCCTCTCTCGCTCTCCCTCTCTCTCTCTCTCTCTCTCCCTCCCTCTCTCGCTCTCTCTCTCTCTCTCTCTCTCTCTCTGTCTCTCTCTCTCTCTCTCTCTCTCTCTGTCACTCTCTGTCTCTCTCTCTGTGCACCACAGCAGCTCTCTGGGCGTCTGAATGGTGTTCCAACCTCTGCAATGCAAGCAGCCTTGTAGGTATGGACCTCAGCAACCAGATGGTGAGATTATTTGGAGCAATTAATTCTTTGAGAGAATCAGTGAGAACATGTTTGCAGCAGAGATTTGGGGGTGCATGGTTGAATGACATTCCTCCTTAAAGTCCCTCCAAGAAAAAAAAAGTTTAGAGGGGGTGGGAGGCTTCCAGGAAGAACAGGGTGAAAAAGAAAGGGAGGGTTTTTATCCAGGAAAGAAAAGCGTGCGTAAAGTATGAGGCTGTGTATGGGAACTTTTCTTAATGAAAAGGGGCCAAGGGTCGGCATTGGAATTTCTACATTCCAGAGCAAAAACTAAACAGGAAAAACATGTTTTTATATCAAAATATACTGATATGGATACTAGATATGGAGACTAGAAATACACACACCAAGCACTTTATTAGGAACATCTGAACAACTGCTTATCCAATCAGCCAATCATGTGGCAGCAGAGCAATGCATAAAATCAAGCAGATACAGGTCAGGAGCTTCAGTTAATGTTCAATTGAAATGATCAAACTTCAGAGTGGGGGAAATGTGATATTTGACTGTGGTTTAAGTGTTTCTGAAACTGCTGAACTCTTGCGAGTTTCAACATCAACATCATGAATCCTTCGACCCAACACGCCTTGTGTCAACAGTCCAGGCTGGTGGTGGTGTTGTAATGGTGTGGGGAATGTTTTCTTGGCACTTTGTGCCCCTTAATACCAATCAATCATCATTTGAATGCTACAGTCTATGTTGTTGCTGACCATGTTCATCCCTTTACAGCCACAGTTCACCATCTTCTAACGACTACTTCCAGCAGGATGATGCTCCATGTCACAAAGCTAGAGTCTCAATCTGGTTTCATTTGGGATGTGGTAGAATGAGAGATTTGCAGCCTGAATGTGCAGCTGACAAATCTTCAGAAATGATGCAACATGGAGCAGAATCTCAAAGGAAAGTTTCCAGCATCTTGTGAAATCCAAGCCACGAAGAACTGACCAACGGGAGGCCCTACTCAGGGTAAATATAGTGTTCCTAATAAAGTTCGCAGTGAGAGTTTATATAAAATTCTAGCAATAAATTTAAAAAAAATGTCATCACATTATTAAAATCAGCAGTCCCTCATGTCAACTAATTAGCTGTCCAAAGAAATCAATCAGCATATCAATCAATCTGTCCATCAGTTACTGCCTTTTCAGGCCCAACAGTCTGTTGTGCTAAGCAGCAACATGAGGGCTGTGATCCGTCACCATGCTGCAGCATGGACAACATAATGACCCTGCAGGTCACAGGGTCGAGTTCCTCATTAACTCTGACACTGGTTTTGTCATCAGTCTTTTCTCTGGATCCCTCACTGAGGATTTAGTCTCTTTTCTTGTTTCCATTCCTTCTCCTTCCCACTCCTGTGAATTCAACATCCCGGGGGAGCGCTGGTGGAGCAGGTCTCTCTGCTCGCTGTTTGACTGATCTGGTCTCAGTGAAACGTGCTGAGATAGCTCAAGGCCAGAGGTACAGTGATATACTGTATATACTAAACACAGACTGTTTATTCACATCTTATACTATGTATTATTTTTAAAGCAATAAATATTTATAATGTTGCCATTTAATATGGTTCAGCGTTTGTAAGAAGAAAAAAAGATGATACTTTGTGTTTTATTAATTAACTAATGATTTATAGGTCAGTTTTAAGTGGTAATTAGTTAATTTGATAATCAGATACAAATGTCACAAACTCTTATTTCATGTGTGATGATGATGTGATGTGAGCGAGCATGGAGGGGCAGCTTGAAAACATGGTTTGGGAGCCACCAGTGTGTAGTACATGTCCCCTCTGTCTCTTTTTGACTCACTCAACATTTTGTCACAAAACTTACAACATCAGCAAAGGAAACGAGTGTTCAGTTGACTCTGGGAAACGTATGACCCAAATATTTTTTAACAAAGCAGGATAATGACATGTTGTAACAAAGCCTAACCTGGAAGAACTCGAAGAGACAACAAGCAGGACAGCAGCTGTACGACTGGACGCAACACAGGTGCACCTGCTGTCACACACACACACACGCATGCACGCATGCACACACACACACACACACATACACACACACACGCACACACGCACACACGCACGCACACACACACACACACACACACAAACACACACACACATATTAAAATATGTGTCTGCACCTACATGTTGTTGGGTGTACAAACAGGTCAGGGCAAAACCAAGCAGGCATCCAAACCACCAGGTCAGGAGTATTTGATGTGACTATATGGTGGGAAAATGGGGAAGTGAAAGTAGCAGCTGGGGGAATTATGAAAAACTCCCAGTGGCTACAACAAGAAATCAGTGAATTACATTTTTAGACTTGACTAAACTGCTTGTGACCTAAATGAGTGTGGCCCAGAACACAGATCCCACATTTAACACAGTTAATATGAGAATAGATCATGGCTACTAAACACAAACCCCACAGGCGGACTGGCATGTGTATACCTGTCTGTGGAGAGAGTTATCTAGAGTTTAGTTTCTTTCTTTTTTACTCTATTTTTATTCTCATCTCATCTTTTCTTTTTGTGAAAACACAAAAACAGGTTGATTGAGCTGCTGCAGCTTTCACTCATTCTGGTTTTCTCTTTAATGTGACTTATATCTCTCATGATGCACTCGAATGAGTGTTTGCAAGTAGGTGTGTGTGTGTGTGTGTGTGTGTGTGTGTGTGTGTGTGTGTGGATGGTTACTCAGGTTGCACAATGTAAACAGTGAATGCACCTGTGTAAATGACACAGAGAGAGCTGTTGAGTTTAGCTGGGAGGCCGTCAGGGAATGAGGCATGTTGTGTAAAATGTGTCACCTGGAGAGAAGAGGAAGAAAAAAAAAAAAGTGTGGCACCAGGCATCACAGCTCCAGCTGAGCCAGCCAGTTCAGTCAGATCTGGCTTCAGAAGACATCAGCAGAAGACACCAGCAGCTCTCCTTCACCTGATACTGTACATGGTTAAAACTGTGCCCTCGAGTGTTAGATGCTGTATACTTAGAGGGATTAAGCACTGTTGTGTCTTTTGTAGCAGCCAGACAGAATAACAAAAAGCCAATCCACCTGTTGGGGTATTTTAAGTTCTAGTCTGGACTACTCTGTTGGGTGAAGACCTTTCTGTCACATGTCACAAACCACAACCAGACAACCAGCCTGCACAGCTGGTGGCAGTTTAAAGGTCATGAGTGTAGTGAAAGTTTCTGAGAATGTGAGCTGACATGTGAGGACTGTCAGGGTAACAGTTCACCATACAATACATAAAACTGTGCGTAGTTACTTTAAAGAATGAGTGAGGAACCATTAAGGAACAACCTGATAGTTGATGGGTTATTTATAAGTATATATACCAACCACTTTCTTCATTAATCATTCCTCATTAACTCTGCACCCAACACTGAGTGGCACAGAACAGCAACTACTCATGCACACTGATCACTTAAACACACTCTTTTTGTGCACGGTAAAGTAAAGTTATACATCCTACTGAGTTACCAAGGAGTCCCTCATTACCTCATTACCCCATTACCGTCCTTTTTTGTGTCAACTCAAGCAAAGTGATGCATCACACACAGTGGTTACCTCTTTACCTCACATTACTGTTTTCTTGCACCCTCATTACACTGAGTAGTTACCAAATGGTCCCTCATTACTTCATGATTACCACACTATTACCTGACATGTTTGTGCAAGTGAAGAGACACACTCTCCAGCGCAGTTGCTGGGTACTTCCTCAATACTTAGTCATTATTTTACAATTATACACCCCAGACAGAAATGTAATATATATCATATTTGTCACTATATCAAGATTGATGTTGTCATATATGTCACCTGTAAGGAGATATATTACTATCACACATATACATCCTCTGGATATATGAAGATATAAGTTTATAACATATATGAAATACCCATAGTAAAATTTGTATGTATATACAAATATTTAACATTTCCATATGACGAATTTCTACATAGAACACATGTTTTCTCTGTAAAAAGTACGTGTTAACATGTATTAACATTATACATTTTTTTAGTGAAATAACATGCGTGTTAAAAAATGTGTATATATGTTTTCCTCGTGCATTTTAAACATTTCTATCTTCACATTCTGGGAAAGTGGTCTCAGAACCTACTGTAAAATATCAACATACACTGACAAGCTGTTGGATGGATATATATGTATGTAACTGTCTACAATATAATTATACATACATAAATGTATGTATTTGTACAGGCTAGATATATATGTCAATTTAATTGTTCCAATTTCTAATAGGTTTCATATATAATTTTTTACATATATGTACATATAAAATAAAAATATGTATTTCATATATGGAAATTCAATATATGGACATATGTTACATTTGCGTACGGGACCCCAAAGTGAAGTGATGCACATTTCCAAACAAGTATTTTAATCACAATATTCAGGCCACACATACATTAATATTTTCTGATGCATTAGTGATGCCAACAACTTCAAATAAATGTAAAAAGATAATAAACTTTTTAATTAACTAATCTAAAATGTACACATTTACAAAATTCTCCAATGTCTAGGAAAAATAAGAAATAGTTTAAAACTAGTAGGGAAACACTAGGATGGCAATATAATGTTTGTCACACTGAAATTTAATCCGGTAACATATTTCTCCAAATAGATTTGTCATGTGTGTCGATAAACGCAGCTGTAACATTATAGTCCTATATTAGTTTTCACTACAATGAAATGGTTTGTAGTGTTTTCTTTGGACAGGCCTTTTTCACAGAAGACAGTTTACATGTCAGAGCAGGAAAACCAATGGCTGAATAGCATTTAGCTGCTTCGGTTTCAGGGTCCTGGGATTGTGCGTGCTGGCTCACTGTCACACTGTCTTGTCTTACTGGGCACTGATGATGTCATTAGAAACACCTGCGCTTTTCCTGCTATAGCAGCTTTCACACTGGACAAAAAAGCCCACGAACACCCGGTAACATGTGGCCTTTGTCTTCACTGTGAAAGGGTACAATCGGCATTCATGACTCTGTAGCAGTCATGGGTATTTATTGGCTTCAGCTCTGATCAGCAGTGATGTAATTTTTCCATGCAGTCACAGCTTTTGGTCCACACAAACACTGTAAAACACACCTGTCACCTGCCCCACACAGTCTATGGGCTACACGCAGCACGGCGATGTTAACCTTGCTAAGTAGCAGCTAGCCGTCGTGAAGGCCCGCTGGGAATGTGCTGCACTCAGGGCTGCAAGAGAAAAAAGTTTTAAAAACACACATTTACTGGCAGAAGCTCCAACACTGAGGGGAGCATCAACTCACAGACGACACACGATGACTAATATCTCACCGTCAGTCTAAACGGAAAGAAACACTCGACTACTGGAAATGTGAAAGGAGTCAGTCACCTTTTACAGCAGGTATATCTGCATTTAGAAAACCAATATATACGCATTAATCATGCTGTAAAAAGGGTGTATGAAAAGTCAAAATACATGCTATGAAAAGGCCTGTTGGACAGGACTGAACCCTCAAAATGAAATATTATTGTTTCCCTTGCATTTATGAAATCGCCTGCACTTGAAATAATGCACAATGGTCAGGCCAAAAAATAATTTGCTGCTTTTCTTTGCTTGTTAAAATGTTGACATATTGTCAGTACAAGTTTATTTTGTAGTTATTCTGTTTTGCTACACATGTTCTGGACTGAGTGAGTGTACACATGTGGTTTTGGCAAACATGATAATAATGCAGGGTTCTGTTTCAAATAAAATGGAATGGTGCTTTGTGGTTTTTTCAAGCTTTCTTGATACGATACCTAAGTAACGCCTCAACAGAACGTCTAATCAAATTTCAAATTTTGCAAAAATATTCACTTGGACTCAAAGATGAACTGATTAGACTTTGGTGGTCAAAGGTCAAAAGTCAAGGTCGTGGTGGTAGCCATTACTCAGGACTTCACACAAGTGGTTAATATTTTCTATGACTCTGGATAAACAGATATGTAACCTGAAACTAGTCTGAGTGGAGGAGACAGACAAATCTAGTTCTGGATACAAGATGTGTAGGTGTGAACGCTGGGATCAAAAATACTGGCTGATGAGTCGATCTTCAACCTTCTTAGCTAATGGAGTTCAATGTTGTTTTTAAACTCTACGTTGAATTCTACAAAGCCTTGTTTAAAAATGGTTCAGAAATGTGTTTTTGCATTAACCTTTTTCTTTTTTATATCATGGTTTTTTTGTATTTTTTTATTTGTATCTTTTCCATTTTGGACTAAATCGTTTTACTGCTCAAAAACCCAACTGTCATCCTTACAGTGCAAACAAATCCCTTGAACCTTAACATAAATCCAATGTGTTTAAAAGAAAAGGAGGTAGTTAAAGCTGGTTACCTGATAAAATGCTCACTGAAGTGAACTTATTTTGTGTTAATACCATGAGGGAACAAGAGGTGTTCGGCCACTTCTGCAATTTCAACCACAATTCAGGGAAACCTCTTGCACAGATGTGGCCTTCATGCAATTTCCACTTTGAGTATGGTTGTAACACTGTTGGCCTACCACAAGAGAGTTTAGTTGAAATACAACTAATGCAATACTTGATGCACCAACTCTCGGGTTCTCTCCTGAACTACACTCTTGTAGCTTTGTCAGAAAAAGCAGACAGGTTGAGTAAGTAGCCTCTTCTCTGTCTCCACACTGTGTAGCCACAACAAACACAAAGGTTCACCTATCAGGCTTATCTAGTAGGCTAATGAGTCTCTGGTTACCAACCTCCAGTCCCCAGTCAGCACTGCTATAAACCTTTGGGGAAGTAGAACCAAAAGGGCCACAATTAGAGAAGTACATGCAGAGGAAGCGTGAGAAAGCAAACTCAACGACAGAAGGGCAAAGAGATAATGCACACTCATGTTTCCCCTTTCCCAAGCTATGAATGATTGCATGTGTTTAATATGAGGACTACACATGACTGACTTGGTGCCAGGCTGAAGACAGACAAGAATAGAATATAACAAAGTTACTGAGCACAAAGTCAAAGCGCGCCTAGTTTAAATTCACACTGGTCAGCTCAGGTGTCATTAATTGTTACCATGGTATTATTGATGTTAGGCTTGGTTAGCCGAGGGGTAAGGTGTCTAATGCTTTTGGCTTAAAATGAGTCAAGTCCTTATTTTGGTCTTACTTGCATTACACTAATCTATGAGCAACATTAAGACTGAACCAACACTGTCAGACCAGTCTAAAATATCTTTGTGAAACTGACC
Organism: Seriola lalandi dorsalis; assembly: GCF_002814215.2. Classification (NCBI taxonomy): domain Eukaryota; kingdom Metazoa; phylum Chordata; class Actinopteri; order Carangiformes; family Carangidae; genus Seriola; species Seriola lalandi. Next base: position 1,536,121 of record NW_019525136.1, read on the forward strand.
CCAGGCCTTCACACTTAGAGATGCAGTTCTATCTGAACTTAATGTCCAACAAGAAAAATGCAGGAAAACTCTTCTTTGGTGGAAAAATACATTAGAGTCACATACAACCAACTGCTGATACATTTCGGAGCGAATGGCATTTGAATGTCTCAGTTTAGTTTCACATCGTCTTTGATCTGTTCACAAAATTGTAATCACCATTTCTGTCGAAACTTCAGATGAATTATTTTATATGGAAAAACTATTCTAGGCAGCAGTTTTTTTTTTTTGTTTTGTTTTGTTTTATCCCAGTAGCTTTCAGTAAGGAAGCCAAAAACTAGTTTTATTATGGACATAAATGGTCAAAGTGGTAGCATTTGTGAGTCATTGCTAAGGCTAAATGGACAGTGTTTTTCTCAGACCTCATCCGTCATCTGCTTGTCATGGGCGAGAGTTCATGCACTGTGTTGCTAATGGAAAGGCTAGCATCAAAGATTCATACCACTGACCTCTTTGAAGTTGTCCCTGAACCAAACATTGTTGCACACATTATTGAGCAGAACAGTCACTTCCCATGGCAACAGAAAACAGAGAGATAGAGAGAGACAGAGGGAGGAACACGAGAAGAGAGAGAGGAGAGGAAAATACCCATTTACAGCCATTTAAGCCTTTCAGTATTCATGACAGAGGAGACTGTGGTGGTTCCCATAAAGTTTGGGACATTAAACCTCCAAAGAGCCACTGAGGTGGGTGTCATCCCTGCTGCACTCAGACCTCAGGGCCCCCATATGCATCTGAGATGGAAAGGATTGTGGCTGAACCGAAGCTGAGAGTGGCGTCTATGTTGCCAAGCAACTTGCATGAAAAGAAAGAAAGAAAGAAAGAAAGAAAGAAAGAAAGAAAGAAAGAAAGAAAGAAAGAAAGAGAGGAGAGGAGAGGAGAGGAGCTGGGTGTGAATGGATGAGCTCCTGATGTGTGGCGCCAGGCAGTCTGCCCGGCGGGGCGGCTTCAGTATGCGGCTGTGAGGGAGTGAGCGGAGCGGCAACACGGCCCGAAGAGCGGAGGAATGTATGAGGCATAATAACACACAGCGGGGGAAGGAATGGCAAGGAGGCCCTGCCAAATTGCCCTGTCCCGGGTCCCCTACAGCTGCAGCCGCGCAGTCAGGGCTGAGGAAGTGAAAATGTTACATGAAAACATAATCACAATTTAGTCAATCAGAGATGATGAGAATTATATCGATGCAGCTACTTAGGAATATTATTTTTGGTGATATCATATCTAATTTTGGTTTGTTTAATAATGAGTTAAATGGTTTTCACTGCTGCCGGGTGGAGTTTTGATTTTCAGTTTCCAAAGTGAGGTAAGGCAGGGTTTTTCCTCTACGCAGGTGGTTCGGCTCGGGATCATCTGTCACTGCTGGGACCAGTAGGCAACGAGCGAGGCTCTGCGCAATTACGCGTCAGTGACTACAGCACTAAGGACGCAGTCAGACGCTAATCAGCGAGGTGAATTGGCAAATGTACCATCACCTGTGACTGGATCAATCAGAAAACCTTCGAGATCGTCTCTCTCTCTCTCTCTCTCTCTTTCTCTCTTTCTCTCTCTTTCTGTCGCTCTTTTCCCATCTCTCTCTCTCTCTCTCTCTCTCTGTCTCTCTCTCACACACACACACACACACACACACACACACACACACACACACACACACACACACACACACACCTCTCCTACAGACAGGCAGCCCACCGCAGCGCACACAGAATGAGACACGCCTTTTTCTCGGCTCCGTTGTCGGGTCGGTGGGCAGCGGGCTGCCGGTGATTGACCAGCTTCTCTCCCTGATCTGTCAGCCGGCTGGCTTGGCGCCTCCCCTCTCCTCTATAAATGTAGGAAATCTATTCATTCCTTTCACACCGAGCGTGCTGAAGTGAGAGGAACTGTGAGGCTCCACGGGATGTTTTGACAGACTAGAATTTCGCCTTTTGGTTGATCTTCTTCTCTCGCTAATTTGAGGCTGTATTAAAGTGGCATTTGCCGTGTTTACAGCGCCGTGGTAATCTCTAATTCCTCTTGCTACTAGTAGTGTAATTGTTCGATTTTTTTTGTTGCCTCTCGCTGAGCGGTTGGTTATCTAAGATGAAGGCTGTTACTCCAGTCCGCCCCCAGGACTCCTCCTCCACCAGCAGCCAGCTCTCCCTGCACTATCTGTCGAAGCAGAGCCTCAACATCGCCCGGTGCAGGATGGAAGAGGAGGAGCTGTTCTGCCTGCAGTACGACATGAACGACTGCTACAGCCGACTGAAGCGCCTGGTTCCCACCATTCCGCAGGATAAGAAAGTCAGCAAAGTGGAGATCCTCCAGCATGTCATAGACTACATCCTGGACCTGCAGCTGGCCCTGGAGACGCACCCTTCTCTCCATAAACAACAGCCACAGCGGAGCGGGACCTGCCCTCCTCCAGCCTCAAACCCCAGCCGGACACCGCTGACGGTGCTCAACGCTGACCACCACCAGGTAAACGTTAACCAGCAGGGACGCTTCTCCATTCTCTGTGTCCTCCGGAACTTACCGGGGACCCCGGTTTACCTCCCCGTCCGCCAGTCAGACTCAGACAAAGCGCGTCATGCCCGTTATGTGTCATTGTCCTCTCAGTGTTAGAAAACACAGAGAATCATCTAAATGTTTTACACGTCTTATCGCAGCCTCGGAAAATCATCCGTAAAAAATGCATTTGGCGTGGGCTAGATTGCGCACTTGATTGTGGGCTTTATGATTTGCATGATAATGACAGTGTGTGTCAGAGGCCCTACCTTACCCCAGGGTTGGTGAAGTACCTCAGCCTGCAGCCCACTCCACTGCGCACAATAAGAGCAATTTGTTATTCAATAGGCTATAAGAGAATTTATTATGGGAGATATAGCGGGCTAATTTTCCCCTGCTCTGCTGTATATCATTTATTTCTTGGTTGTTTGGGCCTTGAATTTATTTATGTTTCTCATCCATGGAAGCAATAAACGTTTTAAATGTTTGTTTTTAATGTTTTTTTTTCTTTTTTCTTTTTTCTTCTGTTTGTAGAGGACGTCAATAGTCAAAAAGCCGGAGGACACGATTTTATGCCGCTGAGACATGAGCACTGCATTGGTAAGTTGACTTCAAATAATATGAGTCATTATTTGAAATGTTTTTTATTATTATTATTGTTATTATTATTATTTTCCTTTTAATCAGACGCATGTGGCCAGTAGAAAAACACCACAGGCCCGAAGCGTGGCCACTGAAGCATCCCCATTAACTTGATTACTGTAGCCTGTATGTGGTGTAAATTGACAATCTCAAGAGTGCTCTGGGGAGGCCAGGAGATGTCAGAGAAAATAATAATTGAAGAACATGAAATTGGCAGCAACCTCAGAGGCAGCTGTGCTTTGCGCAATAACTGTCACTAGTGTAGCAATCTGGGAAGAAGAGAGGGTTAAAACCTCAGCTTGTCCTCTCTTTCAGTCTTACACACACACACACCCTCTCTCTCTCTCTCTCTCTCTCTCTCTCTCTCTCTCTCATTCACTCTTTGTCTCTCTCAGTTCCATTCAAGCTGCTGCTCTGGCTTTACTGTCAGATTTATAGCACTGAATCCAAATACACCTGGATAAGACTAAAAGTATGTATGGTGTGTGTCTCAGTGTGAGCGCCTCGGCTGCCTCTCCTCAGCCTTTTCCAAACAGCCCGAGGAGCTGTGTGCTTGTTGTTTGACCTGGTTTGTTTTGGGTTGTTGATCAAGCATGGCCTCTGTTTTGTCGGTGGCGCCAGTCAGTCTGGAGTTCTGCAGCTCACCTCCCCCCCTTCCCCTCCACAGGTGTGCAGGCTGCACAGAGCTGCTCCAAAGCCAGCAAAGCTTCGCCAGGGACTCACACCCAACTGGAGGCACAATCACAAGGGGATTTCAAAACCGCTGGGAGGAATTAAACCCAAATAAAGTCACTATTCATATAAGCTTTTTTTTTTTTTTTTTGGTTCCATTGAACAAGGAATCACTGTGTAGACATCTCCCTCTTCTTCCTCCTGTTTAAGTTGCTCTAACTTTACTTCTTCCGACTTAAAATTTTTCTAAAAGAGTGAAAATATGGAATCCCCACGTGGAGAAGTTTTGTGTTGGAAACTTGTCTGTCAACAGCTATGAAAACTGTTTGTGAATTGTGCTTAAAGAATAGTTAAAAATGACTCCAGTTTAAAGCTTTACTAAACTGCGAAAATCATTGTACATGTTTTGTACATCTATTGTTTAAAATAGATGATTTGTGTTGGACAGGGATTTAATCCCTGGAATCTTAAAATGTTTCATATTGTAAAGAAGAACAATTCTGATTCGAGACAATTAAGATTGTACATAAAGAGACACAAATGTTCTATAAAAGTATGTGAAAGGAATACTTATATGTTTAAAATAGACTATTGTAATTATAAGCTATTTTTATTAAAACCTTTTTTGTCGTTATGTAAATATTGTGTTTCCACGTTATGCTCTGCCAGTAATGTCCTCACATGACGATATCAGTTAACTCTTTGCAGTGTTTTGGAATAGTTGAATATGTAGCATGTCAGGCTCATTGCAGAGATGTTGAATGTGCACTGAAGCAGCCCTCCGTGTGTAGATATGTGGTGGAGTTCAATACAAGTTCTTTTATGATTTGGCCTGCTCAGCTTTCTCTTGAGTTGTTTTGTATTCATTAACTACGACAGCTTTGACCTGCTGGGAGCGATGGGTCGCTCTGCTATTTGATCTGTAACAAAAAGGCCTGATCTGATTGTGTTACACCGCACTCCTGTTCAAAAAAATGAATCTGATCGTCACAGCACTTTGACAGTGTTTACAATATAATACATCAAAATCACTGCAACACAATGTCGCTGTTCTAGGGGAGTTAATGATTGACACCATGAAACCATGAAACTTTGGTTATGAACTGATGAAATATGTGAACATGAAGAGACTCTTTTCGGACAAACAAACAACTGTATTCAGACAGGCCGTGTCTTTAAGTAGATATGAACTGATTTCCCTGTCGGAGAGTCAGCAGCCGTTGTTAATGTAAAGAAAAGAAAGCCTTTATTTTTCATGACATCGAACACCGAATTTACCTCACCACCCTCCTGCCAGTGTGAGAGGGCACTTGTACATTACTGTCAGCTGCACTGTTGGACTTGACCTTCACTGGCTTGTGAGGAGTTGTCAAAACAATTAAAGTTTCCAGGAAGAATTGTGTCGTCTCAAGTTTTGTCTCAACGGGCATCTTGGTCTCTTGCTTTCAATGCCTGCGCTGTCACGTGAAATAATGAGGGGAAACGGGGAGGTGCAGGGTGACACCGCGCACCGCTTTCAGTGAGTACAATTGAAAATAAGGGGTGGATAACAAGATATTAGAGTGTTGCAGGTGTCAGCTACTGTCGGTCCTCAAACCTGTTTGACAGGATTCAGGGATAAAGACTTTTATTTTGTAGGCTTTCATTAATTCCATCACACGCACACACACACACACACACACACACACACACACACGGCCACAGGTTTCCAGAAACGCAAGAGACAACCAGGCAGTCAAATTCATATTAAACTATGAGCCAGGTGTCATTTGTTTCATAGCTTTATCTATTTAAATGAAAATGTTTACAGTAAATTTCTTATTTCAAATTATCTCCTTAACAAAATGGTTTGACTTTTAACATTTAACTCTCATAATTATTTTTACGAAGCAGAGGTGAAGGGGAAAAGAATATCCTCCATGCTGTGATTTTGTGAAATATTTTCCTTTAGCAGAAGGAACAGGAGCTTTCTTCATCTCACCGTCTCTAAATAAACTCTGTTAATATGATGTCATTAACAGAAAACTGAATATAGCAGAACGCTGTAGTCAATAATTCACAGCATTCAGGTTTACCATACTTACTGTAGGATGCATTCAGCTGGTTGACCCGTGATGAGGAAAGATGTACAGTAAACTTCCTACATTAGCAGCATTGCCATTGATAAAAAGCCATTATGTTGCCTTACAATTAAATGACAAAACTGTCAGGTAAGGAAGTGTGATGTTAAAACACTAGTTCACAAAATAATTGCTAAGCAGAAGATGTGGAAATTATTTTACTAAAAGAATTAAAAAGAGGAGAGTTGCTGACTGTAAACTATACTCACGCTCCCAATGAAAGAAGCTCGCAGTGTTTCTGCAGGAGGCCTCATGCAGGTTACAGGAGCAAAAGGAGTGAAAATAGCTGCTATATCTCAACTGTTTAAAATTATTTTTGAAGAAAAAAGCAGGGATTGATTTTTTGGTTTAATGTTAATGATTTATGTTTTTTTCAAACGTTTTTAAAAAAAAAAAAAAAAAATCTGAAATGAAAAATTAATTCTTGATTCAACACTCCCCTTCATTTATCAGGCTTTTTTTATTTTGAAAATATTCTGAAACAATAGTAAAAATGTATCCTGAATACCGTTCAAGTCAGCGGTCAGAAAATACTTGCGCCTCAACAAAACAGTGTCCGTCCTGTCTGCCGTCTTTCCCACAGAGCTGAGACACACTGACCCTTGTTCACTTGTCCCCACATCAACCTGGTGAATGCGGGTTAAAGCGGTGGTTTGACACTGACAGGCCCAGCGATGGAGGCGCCCTGTGGGTGCTACAGACACCTTTCAGACACGCTGCTCCACCGTGGCCATCTGAGGATACGCGGGCTACGCAGGCCACCTGTGTGTGTTTATAGTCCACAGTAAGAGAGCCTGGCCTCGCTGCCCTTGACAAGCACTGTGACCTTGTGATGTGTGTGTGTGTGTGTGTGTGTGTGTGTGTGTGTGTGTGTGTGTGTGTGTGAAAATAGAAATGAAAAAATGTGTTTTAGCACAGGTGGCCATCTTGACAGTTAGACCTTCCTGATATGATTAAAGATATTCTGGGTGTCAGAGAGAGCACAACACGACCCTGAGAGTTCAGACCTGGCCTCAGCAGCCATGACGACACAGTTGGTGAGAGCTGGGAAAATGCATTTCTCACAGTAAATGCTAGTTTTTATAGATAAATTCAGGGATACGCTGGATATAAACCAGCTGAACCTTTAACTCAGTTCACCCTGCTGACCTGAATAGCTTTCCTACTGTTTTCCATCATGTCATTGGATTCATCACATATTAATCAAAAGTATCAGGATTAGATGAGATGCGACACAGCAAATGTGAAGGTCAAAATCGTGATCATGAAAATGAGCGTGTATTTGCCACAACATTGCGTTTTGTTTGTGATGCAAAATAATCCAATATAACGTGTTTGAAACAGGGTTTGGATTTACTCACACAGCTGCTGAACGTTTCCCAACACACATGACTCTTCTCAGATCTCATGATCATTTCAGTCACACGACCAGTTTAATTTCCTGCTGTCCAGCTGCACTTCTATATCGAGAGAAAATATATTTGATAATCCAAAGACAATTCATTCACATGTAACCGTATAACATGTAATACATTTAGCATTTATATATGGCATCAGTTCAACAGCCAATCAGAAAATACATACATACACTGACACTTACACTTACACACTCATTTGATCCTGTTTACATGATGCTGCAGAGAGACTTGTTTTCCCTCGCAGCTGCGGCGCTACAGTGAAACAGCATCGACACAAAGCAGGAGACGTCTGTTACACCTCCATGATCTGTAGCCTCGTCTCATTCTCTATTAGTCAGCACTGACACTGCTGCCATCCCCAGATACATTATTCATCTGCGCCGCTATTATACTTTGCTGCCCCCGTGTTGACTAACAATTCCCACTGTCTTGCTATTTGCCACCACAGTGGTGCCACATCCTGTATCCCTCCAGCATTAGCACCGCAGGAGTTTTCAAATAATTCCTGTTGGGGCCGAGACGGCAGTGCAGCAGAGGAGCATGAGAAAAGTGTGTGAGACTTGTTCATCAGCTTTTTCATCCTCTTGTAGTTTTTCCAAAAACTACTTCCTACCTGCGGCCTTCCTCTCCTCGTGCCCGCCCTGCCCGCTCCACATCGTGGGAAAGCATCACATCCTGTTTGATAAGGAGGCTCAAAGCACATTGGTCGACCTGTTTTCTTCCCTCACGCTGAGGCCACGGGAGTGGACGTGCCGGCCCTGTGGTTATTCACCAGAAACTGTCATTATGAACACAGTATCATTATTATCAAAACAAGGGATTGGCCAGGATGCAAGTGGAGTCAGTTGTTTGCACAGGTGTGAGTGTGTGTGCGTGCTTGGCTCTCATACATTGGTGTGTTTTCCCTATAACGTTCTTGCAGAAGATTACAACAATATAAAACTCAAACTACAATTGTGTGTATTTGTGATTAAATCTTGTCAGATCACACTTCTTTATCTTCCTCCTCCAGATGAATCTATGGCTGTAAGAAAGAATCCACCATCACTAATTGCAAAAGTTAAAAAAATCTAATCAAATCTTTCTTTTCTTTTTTTTCCCAAGCACGGCTCCATACAAAAGAAACACACCAGCTCCTATTTCCACAAAATAGGAGCTGGTTAATTAACCTTCTGCATATGTTAAACTGCAACAACAGGTTTAGCTGTGGTGTGTCACCTCCCTCTCTCCCTGATTTAACTCCACATTACGCCGTTCCACGGGGGCCTATATCCCTGCGTGTTAATCACTGCTCTTCCCGGCGTACAGAGAAATATATGGCGGGTGCTTGCAGAGGAACAGTGGAGGACAAAAACGTGCTCACTCTTGGACACTACTTGATTACAGACTAATTGGTCTAGAGTGATTAAATATCTCATGCTTCTCAGTAATTGCAGCTATTTAAAGCAGCTATTAGCTTAAGATGCCTGCCACCAACAGCCATTTACTCATAAACAAAATGTGAGATGCAGCACATTCACCTGTGCTGCTCAGACTGGAAACAGGAAGCCCTGAGCCGCAGCCACACATCATGGCACATATTATATATATAGATTTATCAATGAAATATATATATATATATTTATATATACATATATACATATAAATATATACATATAAATATTGAAAGTTTTATTTTTCATAAAGCAAATGCATTGCTTTTGAAAAATGTGTAGCAACTTGTCTTTTTTTCCTTTGATGCATTTCCAAATAAGTAACAGATGTACATTTTCACTGATGCCTAATTAATCACAATTATATTCATATTACCACATTCATGTTACTTGTCATAACTGAAGTGTAATTATTTTTTCATCTGTGAGTGTGTTAATGATTTGACACTTTATGTTTTTATATATGAGATGAAAATGTTATAATAAGCTTAATAATAACAAGATTTATTTATGAAGCACTTTTCTTAACAATGTGCTTCACGAAAGGATGAAACAACAATAAAACAAAGAAGTAAAAATGAAATGAAATTAAAATGGAAATAATGAATATTTTAGTTTAGCAGCCGCAGTCCACACAACAACCTGACACGCTCGAGGAAGAAGGATGAGAAACCACACGCTCAACATTTTTATGTGACTTGAGCCCTGGAGCCATCAAACACAATCACAGGAGATATAATGCGTGTACACCCACCAGTTTAGCTGCAGTCAGGGCCTCTTTCAGGGCAACAGCAAATAATGACAGGGGTGAAAGAGAGGAAGAGGACAAAGATGCAGTAAGAGAGGAGGAATAGGGACAGACAGTGTGAGGGGGGGGGGGGCTTGGCATCACCAGTGCCAACCAGCAGCTCCCGGGAGACCTGCGATGAATTACAGAAATGAGATCTCAGACAAATGCCAAGCTTTTCCAAAGAGCAGCGAGAATGGCTGGCGCCCCCCCGGAGAACACAGTGATTATAGAGGGGGAGCCAGGGGTCTGCCAAGCCCCTTAAAGGATCTGTGTGAGTCTGTGTAAGTGTGTGTGTAGGGATGGCACTGGGACAACAGCCATGTCACAGAACATGACCCTGAGGTGCAGCCATCAGACAGCCAATATGGCGAGTTAAATACCGCTGCTGCATCAGAGCGGAAGGGCTCCAACTGCCTCCAATCAAACAGGTTTCTGTTCACCTAATGAGCTTAATTAATGAGGCTTAGTTTCTTCTTTGCTCCAAAAGGGGGAACAATGTGCAACATTTGCCAGAGAATAGGCTGCGGTGTCTCTGACAGCGTGAGGTCGTCAGCTGTTTAAGCCACATAACCTTTTTATTTTAACTCCACCATATTTTAACAATCCTCATCCACGTAGTTATAACTTTGTGGTATTTAGATGGTCCCTGTGTGAACTGACTCAAACTGTGACTATCTATGTATTTATTTGACTGAATTGGACGATCACAATGATAGATGAAAGGACAGATACATCATTTCCACTGGGGATGGGGCGGGACATGTGCCCATCACTTTCTCCAAATCCTGTTTCTCTCCTCTCATTGGTGGAGGATGGAGCAGTGTGCTGCCTGAGAGGAAGAGATGCTGGCACCATTCAGATCTGAAAATAAACATCTGTCATCTCCTCTGCTGGTTTCTAGGTTGAAAAATCATTTTCTTCTTTAAGGGCAGACATCGTCTCCCGGTCAATACGTTTCTATGCACCTTAACCGCAGCAGTGATGCTTTGTAGGAAATGTTCCGCTGGCTGGGAGCAGGGGACACATCCAGTCTCCTCTGGGTTTAGGCAACAGAAGTGCTTCGGTTGAGAATAGTGAAAGATGGTGTTTTTTCCTACATGGAGAAAAACACATTGTGTCTAAGATCACTGCGAACTTTTTCTGACCACAATCTTCCTCTAAACTTGCTGCAGTGCTGTGAGAGTCTGAACAGAACCATTAAGGCCTTTAATAATGCTGTAATAGTATTGTACTGCAAGGTTGGAACGTTTCACATGTTCAGTATCGGCTTAATGGTAAATGAACAACATATCTCCATCACTTTAATACGCAAATACCTATATAACAAAACCTATCTACAGTTGAAGTGAAGTTGTGTATATAGTTAAACTCAGGGCTGTATATAAAGACAATAAACCATAGACCAGGATAAAAATACATACTGCTCAACATTTAATGAAGCATGAATGAATCGTCAGTTTCCTATAAGATAACCAGCTGATATTTGTGACCGATTTTTAATGACGTTTAGGATAAAGAATATGTAGCTGAACCGCCCACAGAGAAGGCCGTGAAAAGAATCCACACAACAAGCAAGGCGTCAAAATAAACTAAATGAGGGTGCACTGCCTGGAATGAACACAGTCCCAGTGACAGATAAACGGATGAATAATAATAAAGAAATAAAGTGATGGGCATCGTATAGCATCGCTATCAGAGAGGTCACAACTAGCTGTACTTCCCGACCTACATCATTAAAGCTGCTGAGCACCGAGAGTCAAGATAAAGAAAAAGGAAGAGAGGAGTATAAAGCACATGGTTACACAGCAATGCCACAGTTTAGTTTCAACTCTCTGAATTGTCTGAAGCTTTAGTTTTTTAACGTTGGTAACCCACATTCCTCCAGACCGAGCCCACGCTTCACACACTCCTCATGCAGCTTGGCACGACAGTATCCAAAACCAGAACACGTCATACACATCTCGGGATCAGCTGTTGTGCCAGAGCACTGACAACAGAATTAAAACAACAGGTAGCATCACAATATGGATTACTACTGTCTGTGAAGTATCTTTATTTATTGATTTATTTGGCATAAACCAAGATTCCATTCCAACAAAAAGAAAGGCGCTCATTGTCATGTGTTGTGCCTCCTTTCAGTATGTGAATCAGAAATGCTGCATCACAATTCATTTGGCTTTTTTTTTTGATGTACAGTAGATGCAGCAGAATGTTTTGGTGTAGCTTGGCTGAGATAGATGATTGATGGATTTATTGATTGATTGATTCTATCCTCATTAAGGCAGACAGGACCACATTATTCTGATATTTGAAATTTCTCTCCGGGCCTCAGATTTGAGCGATCACATTGCCTCATATGAAATTGTCTCTGAGTGGGAAATGCAATTCAAAATGGGGATTTTATTTCAGCGACTGCCTGAAGGCAAACCACATCAAACTAAACACAAATCACATTGGAGTCTGAGAGACCTTGAATAACTGCATTACTGCGATTATATTTGGAAATGGGAAAAATTAATTTCATCGCACTGCAATGTTTCTGTTTCTCACAGATCTGCATTATGATATAGATCATTTACAATTTCATTAGGAAAACATTTGCTCACATTTATCTGACTGGAAGGAAGCACTGAAACTAAACTGAGAGCAGAGACTAGACTCTGACTTTGTTCTAAGACATATAAAAATACTGGCTGTGAACAATAACAATTTGCTCAGTTACCAGATAAAAATTACATCCACCTTATGTACTTGAACCTGAGAATATGCAAATACCTTTTGTTTCAAAAGTTTAACTGCTGATGCTAAATGTCTCCTACTCCACACACACACACACACACACACACACACACACACACACACACACACACACACACACACACACAGAGAAACTTTCCTCCTTCAGCAGATGAATGTTGAAGCTGTCGTTTATTGTCATTAGTGTCTCTTTTGATTATTTGATTAGTTCATTTTAAATGTATGTAAAGCACTTAGGAACTGCTCTGAGTGCGGAAGTATAGTTGATATGGCATACTTTATAGTTTAATTATAGTTTGCTGATAATACTTCCGCACTTCATTCATTCATTCACACACACACACATCGCTCAATATTGAGTTCACTTCTTCAAACCCTTCACACACTACTCACCACAGCTGTCAGTGTGGACAGAACTTTGGCTCATTTTCATTCCTGGATGACCTCTGAGGGAAACTGGTGCCAGGTGAGGAGAGAGAGAAGGCGAGGCAGAATCCAGGCTGCTCTGTTACCATGGGGCGATGGGGTGTTTGACTTTTTTACAACCCATCCCAGGGTGCTGTCTCTTTTCCTTCCACCTTACTCTCCATTCATGAGCCCCAGAGAGGAATTCTTTTCCTCATGGAGGTGGAAACTTTATGAACAATGAATCCTGGATGTCTGGACGTATCTGCAGGAAACTGCCAGGGATGGCTCAGACAGGAAAATTGTTTCTCTGGGTATTTACAGGAGGAGACATAAGGTGTGACATGGATGAGAACTTGTGGCCAAATGCAGAACACTGCACTGTTGTATTTCTATTTCTGTGGCTATTCTATATCTATGTATAGTGAATATGCACAGATTTGTACTGTATTACAGGAATTACTGAATTACTTTATTTTCTTTTTGTGCAAAAACGGCTAAAAAGAAACTTGAGCCTAATATATATACATATTTCTGATTAATGTCTGAAGAACTGTTCTGTTTGTCGTAATGGAAGCGTGCTTTATGCCAAATAAATAAATGAAAAATACATCAAGGACAATAGAGACACATGTATGTCACGCTACCTGTTGTTAATGTTTTCTGGGTCAGTGTTTGTTAAGAGACAAATGTTATCAGTGTGCAAGAGCTGATCTTGAGATGTGTATTTAGAGCGCTGGTTGCATCAGTGGAATATGGATGTGAGTTGAGCTGCATGTCAGTCAACTGTGAAGAAACAGCGACCTCAGTATAGAGAAATGCAGGACACATACACACATACTGAATGCTTGTAAATAGACACTGGATAACGCAGATGTGATGTATAATATTCTTGGCCTTTAAATGTGTGGGAGAATGAACTTCCTTGTACAAACAGCTCCAGAAGGCCTCATTTAACCTGAAATAAAGCGCCACGTATCTGACACTGCTTTGTTTGTAAATGCTGTTTCATATTTAAGGCGCTCTCTCGCGAGCGGCAGTTTAAAATCTCCACCGAGCTGAGCTGAGAGGTTGAGCACGAAACTGGATCAAAATGAAACAGTAAAGCCTGCGCTCCTGATCCCTCCATATGTTTGCATATAGATATTAAGCCATCGATTAGGGGAATGCTGTCATCTAGTTGGCAGCGATTAGGCTGCTGGCTTTGGCACCCAGTCAACAACAAATTCACATGCTAATGTCTTCCAAATCAGGTCTCGCCCCCAAACTGGTTCCCCTTATTGACTTGATTCCCTGATTGGACAGATGGCCACCTTTCAATATCACAGATGTCTGTTTGTGTTACGGGGGTTGCGTGTGTGTGTGTGTGTGTGTGTGTGTGTGTTTGGGGGGTGGGGGGGGGCTCCCAAGCTTATGAATAAACAACAACAATCATCTAGATAAACAACAACATTATCTGGCGTCTGAACCTTGGCGACGATCCATTATGGCCATTACTGTCACATCATGTGCTACAGTTGGCTTTTAATTGCTCTTATTTGCTATTGAGAATGGGGGGAAATCTCAGCCACTGTATCAGTCGACACTCTTAATTGATTTGTCCTCATGCTTGCCAAGACTGCAGTCAATACAGTCGAGTGCAGTGGAACCTATCAAAGCAGAATTAGGAGTGAAGGCACGAGCACCGAGGACAAAACAGTGGTGGCTCGTGGAGAGAAGAGGGAGAAAGAAAACAGCGTTTCTATTTCTCCTGATCCTCCAGCCGCCCCCCC
>NW_019525136.1:1550702-1551109 GCF_002814215.2 Seriola lalandi dorsalis
ACACAGACAGTTTTTCTCTCCTGATCCTTCCTGACTGATTCTTCTCCAGTTTTGTGTTTTGCTGGTGTCTTTTATCAGTACTGGTAGCATGAGGCGGAACCTGCAGCCCAGTCAGGTTGCACAGGTAGTCCAGCTCATCCATGAGGGCACATCCATACATGCGGTCACAAGAAGGTTTGCTGTGTCTCCGAGCACAGTGTCAAGAGCATGGAGGAGACACCAGGAGACAGCGTAACACAAGGAGAGCTGGACATGGCCGAGGAAGGACATCGACCCAGCAGCAGGACCGGTGCCTGCTCCTTTGTGTGAGGAGGAACAGGAGGAGCACTTTCAGAGCCATACAGCATCATCCAGCAGGCTACTGGTGTACATGTTTCTGACCAAACTGTCAGAAACAGACTCCATGA
>NW_019525136.1:1551159-1563705 GCF_002814215.2 Seriola lalandi dorsalis
GTGTGTGTGTGTGTGTGTGTGTGTGTGTGTGTGTGTGTGTGTGTGTGTGTGTGTGTGCGTGTGTGTTTGTGTGCATGTGTGTGTGTGTGCATGTGTGCATGTGTGTGCGTGTGTGTGTGTCTGTCTCGACACAAAACGTCCCCTGGATGTGCTCATTACCAAAACACAAGTGCGTATGACTCCCCAGAACAAGGCATTCTGGGTACTGCCACTGTCTATCTTAGCTTTGTGAGTTCGTAAGCAACTAATGAACAGATTCAGGCATGAATACAGGGCAGCCACGCTGCAGAAACACACACACACAGACACACACACACGCGCGCGCACAGAAAATAAAGACTAAATGACCTTTCATACATCACAGACTAAGAAAAATAACGAATCGTTCAATATTCTACAAATTTAATATTCTGATTTTGTGTGTGGATGGTCTGAGGCTGAAGCTGTGCTCTGGAAAAAAGAAAAGAAGAAGAAGAAGAAGAAGAAGAAGAGAAAGAAGAAGAAGAAGAAACCTTTTTCTGCTCAAAAGCACAATCCCCTCGCTTCCAAAATAAAGTGCATAAAATCAGATGCAAGAGGAGCTGCTGCTGCTACAATACTTCCCAGGCTTTTACATTAATTCAACATTCAATATTTAGCACACAGTGGGGTCCTGCTGGTGGGCTGGAGGAGGCTCTGTTAGTGAGAGGATTTATTTTCTCTCACAGCTTGACTCGCTGTGACTTTCAATGGAAAGTAAAAGTTTTTGTATTTTATAATATGAAAACTGGCATTCTGACTTTTCTAGAAGAATACTCCAGTTCTGCAGTTGACAAAACAAAATGTCTACAAGGTCTGTTTTGTTTTTGTCTTCATGTTTGCAGAAAGTGGTTAAATTATTTTATAACTTTCAGTCAGTCAGTGAAAGAAGAAATTCACATTGTCAGAAAGAACATCTCTTCTGCGTCTAAGTACAGGATTTAAAATAATATAACTTTTGATTTTTACAAAGAGAGAGGATAAAAAGAAAATGTGAGACACTGATTGGTCAAGAGAGAAACTAAAAAGGAAATTTGTTATTAACGATTAGGAAATCTTTCAAGATATCAGAACCTTGAGTCCGTAGCGTGAGTTCAGCTCATCGTCAGGTTCATCAGCTTTATTTTCTCGTGTGTGACATAAGTGATCAAACTGTAGTGGTTGGGTTCATATACACAACCTTCCAGACATATAGTGGTGTCCAAAAGTCCAAGTCCACATCCCCATTCAGTGGTTTCAAACATTTGGAACCCATTGAATGTACATGCTGTATAACAATAATAATAACATAATAATAATAATTATTGTTATTATTGTTATTATTATTACTATTATTATAACATATTTCTGTCCATACAAGTGAGCACATATTTCCTTTAAGTGAAACTGATCAGTAGCAGAAAATAATAGTGTTGAGGTTCAGTGGTTCATGTACAATATGTAGAGATAGACTATCTATAGATGGAGTTATAAAATGTTGTTTAGTGAAATGTTTTTCAAGCTGAGCACAGACACTCATAAATATGTATTTTCATGTACAAAAGGAAACAATTTACCCCCAATCATATTCCCAGCGTTCAAAACTAATCAGCACATGGCCACGAATGGAAAAACACTCTAATCTCACATGAAATAAAATGCTGTGAAATGAGCAGGTGCATAGGTGAACAAAGATAAATATAGCCTGGCTTGATGAAATAATTTCTCTACCTGTCCTGGATAATAACTCATTATGTTAATCACAAGCCCTATTAATCATTTTCTCATTTGAACTGTCAGGACGTGATTGTTGTACAAGGACATTGTGTGAAGTACAGCGAAAAGATTCGCCTTTTGCCATTCATCAAAAAAAAAAATAGTGAACGTCGGAGCGGAAATCAAGGCTGAAGCCGCTGTGATGTGTCTGGCCCGAGCTGCAACAATGAGAAGCCTCCTTATATCTTGAGCGGTAAAATAGAAAAGAGTAATGATAAATGCATTTGCTCTGGTAACCCACTCTGGCAGTTAGATCCTGATGGTGCCGTAACACAACAGCACAACAGGAAACATATTAACAATAGCCAGGAGAGTGTGTGTCTCTGCATACTGTATGTGCTTTCCTCTGCATATGTGTGTGGCACCAGGCTCATATATTGTGATTGTCTCATTGTGAAAATGCCCTACTGGGATGGCCAGCTGTTCCTGTGGCCATAAAAAGGAGGCAGGAATGTCTGGTGGGATGAAGGAGGCTGCAGAGACGCAGAGAGAAACACACACACACACACACACACACACACACACTCGCTTCAGAGGAGCATATGTAGGACACAGAAATTTAACACAAAAAGGTAAAAAAAAACCTCATGCAAAGACACATCAGCATTCACACACATCTGCATGCATGCATTTAACACAATTTTACACAGTTACACCAACATACAAACACAAAGACACACACACACACAGCAGCAGCAGCAGCAGCAGCAGCAGGCGAGGTGGTGGAGGCGTTATCGGTCCATATCTGTGCTTGGAGCCACAGCAGTCTCCAAGGCTGCTATCAGCTCCCCCATTATCTCTGTCTGAGAGTGTGGAGGAGGAGGAGGAGGACAACGATGAAGCCTGCTTCCCCACCCCCCATCAACCAGCTCCCCTCATCGCTCCTGTACATACACACACACACACACACACACACACACACACACACACACACACACACACACACACATATATTAACACCAACTCGTTAAGAGGGCGGAAATGAAATGTCTGTCCCCTGAGTTGCCCGAGAAGCAGAGCTTTGCTGCTGTGGCACAACTTTGGTGACTACAATAGGCATCAAATAATAAATCTACAGACAGAAGGAGAGGGGGATAAGGAAGGAAAAGAGATGGCGAGAACAGGACTGAGAGAATATGAATGAAAGACACAGAGAGATAGAGGGGATAGTTGGGGGAGGAAAGAGAGGGAGCAGCCTGCTGCTGCAGCCCCTACCTCAGGTGTCATTAACTTAATGGTCTCTGTGGATGGTGAAGGGCTGAGCAAGGATGGAGGGCAATGGGGGAGGAGAGGAGAGGAGGACTATGATATGTGTTGCTTATTTTAGTTTTCAAATAAAAATCATTTTTTTTGTCTCTGTATTTTGCCTTAATCTTTATTGCACAGTCTTGTTCATGCTGTGTAAAATTTGCTACTTGAGAGAGTACAAAACTAAAGACACTGCTCAAGTGAGAGAGTCAGAGAGAAGACCAGGGAAAGATCCTGGTTCAGTGAGTCATCTACAGACTCTTCTCACTAAACAGGCTGGACATAGAGCAGATCGTGAATCCGTGAAGTGTTATGGAGCTAAAAAGGATATTGTAAATTGTATCTGCAAAAAAAGTGAGCATAAATTAAATAAATGGCAAAAAAAGAAAATGACATTTTTCTGTCTCTTGCATTTTAGCCAGAAAAAAATGTTTCTAAAATCAGTCACATTGTTGCTTCCGAGCCAGTGGCCTTAATTTATGCATCACAATAGTGTTTAATCAAGTGGAGACAGAGAGGAGCAAAATGCTTATTTCTGTGACGCTGCCAAAGGCTGCGAGTTTAAAACCAAGACAACTCAAACTTTGCAGGAAGGAAAGAATGAGAGATTATAACTCAGGTTAAAACCTTTTCTTTATGCATTATTTTTGTTTGGTTTTTTTGTTTGTTTTTTTTTACATTTTTTATTTTCCCTTTTCAGTAATACAATTAAGAAAAGAAAAACCAATACAATAATAATTCACGGAGTAGTAATAATAGTAATTTGGTGTATACACGACAATTTCCATTTTTCTATCGTCATATTTTAACCATTTATTACATTTTTGTGATCAAAGGTTTTTGAGGCAAGTCAACTCATCCTGTGAAACTAAAGCTAAAAAGAAACTGGATGTTTTCATTCACATCAATATTCGCACCCAGTTATTCAGTTGTAGTACGAAATGTCCAATAAGTCTGATCATCAATATTTGTCTGATATAAATCACTGGGTTAATAGTTGAACCAAACACCCCGATATTGAATCGTCATTAATGAGGAGAAATGAAGAGATAGATTTTGTTTTTCTTCATGGTTTTCAGACCCAGACCAGCATCTCTCTGTATCTACATCCTCTGTACAGATGGACCACTTACTTCTTTTCATCAGTGTTCCTCAGCAGCACTCATAGTTCTTTTGTGCTGGTGACATGGGCGTCAGTGTTGACAGGGCGTCCACCGCTATCATCTGGACTGTCCAGCCACTGGCGCCGCACTCAGAGGAGTTTCTGCACCACCTCAGGTCTGACATGGAAACACTCGGACACACGAGACAAGCTATTAGAGGACGGCTGTCCGGAATAGAGATGAAGAATGGACAGAGAGTCCACTTCCTGGTACTGTGCTGCTGAAATTTAATATAACGTCATTATTGCCTGCGTAGGATGGATGGGAATCAGATTTACAAAGACTGACAAGACGGCCATTGGCATTTCCAATGCTGCTCTCACCATGGTAACATATTAGCTTTCTGCATGTCTGTATTCAGAATGCATTTCCATGACACTATTAATCAGAGGTGTCAAGTAAGTGTAGCGTGTAAAACAGCCATTCAGTAATGTGAACTGGGATGAAGAGATCATTCTTCATATTCTAACTCTGCTCTGGTCTGAAAACGCAAACAGCTGCTGCATTTGCAGCATGACAGACAGCATGAGAGAGACACAGGCCACTGGAACAGACAGAAACAGACATGCTGAAGAGTGAGACAGATGACAGACCTCAAACTATTCCAGATACATAAGACTGACACTTAAAAAAAAGCAAGAGGGACACTGCAGAGATGAATGGGAGAGGAAGGGAGCTAACGAGAACAATATCTAGCACAGAGGGACCGATGGGGAGAATAGTGACAACACTGGAGCCAATACGAGGAGAAAAGCTATAATTCATGGGAAATGTAGTGAGAAATAATTTGTCATCTCTGTTAAAAGTACCTTGATCACAGCTGTGTGGGTCTGCAGGGGGAAGCTTTTCAGAGAATTGCTTATCTACCATTACAGCAACTCACTGTGTTCAAGTTCACTATTTCACACACAAGGTTTTCTGTAAGTTACTGCAGCACAAGCAAACAAATACACACATACACAGCAACACACCCTTCTCTCTCACACTCACACACACAGACACACCCACCCACACACACACACACACACACACACACACACACACACACACACACACAGACACACACACACACACATCCTGCCACACTGCAGGGACCATCTGACAAGGCCAAAGTGATGTTGGTTTCAGGGGACCGTGAGTCGGTCCCTCCACAGATGGGCCGGGGCCCTGCACCCTTTCCCTAATGCTCCATTCTGCAGCTGTTTGAGATTAGCTAGGTACCATCAATGCTAATTTGTGCTGATACAACCAAAACTTTTATTGAGATGAGAGGAAAAAAAGTAGATAAAACACACACACCCTCCTGGTACACTGAAGATGTCTCCTTGAGTCTGCTGCGGAGGCTGCACCCAAGGTGTACAGAGTCCAGGGTGTGTATTTAAATACATTGTTATTAAAGATTATTAAAGCTCGGTGCTATGATTGCTTCTAGGAATTTGAGCCATCTTTTCAAGCTTTGTATAGATTTAAAACAATTTATTTACAAACAACATATTTTACAGAGTATTTCAGGAAGGGACTGTCCGCAGGGAAAGGGACAAATTTAAGAATGCTGAGAAGGTTGTATCCTTGTCGAAGCCAGCTGCTGATCTGACTAATGATAAGCCGGTGCTACTAACTGAGAGGCTGGTGGTGGGAAAGGAGAAGCCGACTATTCATTCAACCAAGATGTTAACTCGTTCGTCTTACCTAGCAACCCACTGGATCGGCTAATAGCTTGGCTAGTCATTAGCATTCCAAAGCAAGCTATATTAGCTACTGATTTGGCTGGCCACTTCCACCTCTTCTTCTGTGTTGTATTGCCAGATGGGAGCCAAATCTGGCACATTACCGCCACCAACTGTAGACAAATAGGGTTTACCTAGATTCTTTCAGTTAGAAGTGTGTGTCTGTGGTGTTAAGGCAGAGAGAAAAAAGAATGTCAATAAAGTTGAACTTAAACTGAATTTGTCTATTTTTATTAACAAAAAAAGTCATCGCTCGACTCCAGTTCCAGCAGAGTAGCCGCCGACTTTCCTTTGCATGTGCACTGTAAATAAAGATGGACATAGCCTCTGTGACATCACTCATAGGTTTCTGAAGAGCGGTTTTGAAGCTCAGAGTGAGCTGCTCCACCATCGCCATCTTGGCAGTTCTGACTCTGCCTAACTCCCAGCTAATCCAATAATGGGCAAAGAAGTGGGACATGTGTGGAGCCAAGACCTCAGTGCATGCCAGTTTGTGGCAAGCATGCGCTCATCCACCTGTCACTCAAAGCAACCAAGCCCTCAATTCTTCAAGCCTTAATAAAATCTCAAAGAGTTATTCACCCCCTGTACATTTGTCCTGAAGGAGGAACATGTTTATTTCTGCTGTAAAGTTTGACATTTTAGCATGGGAGTCTATGTGGATTGACTCATTTTTGGAGCCAGCCTCAAGTGGTCATTCGAGGAACTGCAGTTTTTGGTACTTTCGTGTTGGCTTCATTTTTCAGCCCCAGAGGTTGATGTGCACACATGATCCTTCTGCTTTTCAGTCTATTTTTTCTATTCTATTCTATATTTTATGGCCCACCAGCCTTTGTGGTGTCCTCACTTGAGCCATGGTCTTAGACCAAACAACAGTTACTCAGTCTGGTTTCCAGAGACAGTTAAGGGAAACATATGAACAAATTAATGAATTAGTGTAATTGGGTGTACATACACACAGGTAGTCCAATGGTTCGCATTGGACTACATTTCGTGTAACGGCCGATAGGTGTCAGTCCCAGCCTCCTCCTTTAGGTGCACAGGACTGCTGGCCCTTTTCCACTGCACAGTATCGACTCTATTCGGCTTTTTGGTTTCCCATTGGGCAAAAGTTGTGGATAGTTCCTGGTATTATTAGTTATTGTTCTATACTTCTAGTATGACAAGCAGCAAGACTGCGCCACTGAGGGAGTGAGAGATATTTCGTATCCCTATCTCTATGTTTGGTATCTGTTCGCTATCCTCCATCGTTCATATGGTGATGCAAGCAAGCAGACCTGAAAAACATATAGCTTAATAAACATATTGAAAAACCCCTAACATGTTCTTTACTCAAGTATATGTATATAAGTATGTATATAAGCCATATATTGTATGTAATACTGTCTTAACAGGTTAAGTAAGAGAACTTTAATGTTTCCTATTAAAACTGCTGTAAACGAATAAAACACATCTTTAAGAAAACTCTTTACTCTGTTGTCAACCGTTTTAACATTGAGACTTTTTTTCATGCTTGGTTTTTTTGCTTGCTTGCTCTTGTTCAAGTGTTGACTTTCATCTTTGAGTACACCCTAAAACTTAAACAGCTAAATGGAATACAACTGTCGTTCGTTTGATTACTTACACCCATTCCTTCTGACATGTCAAAATGTTTGCCATGAAAACGATCTATAAAAAAAATGTAAAAAACAAAAGAAATAACATATTATAGAAATGTTGACCAGTAGTGTCACAAATATGGTGCAATGTCAGCAAACTGTCACCGTCCTGTTGAGCTGATCCTAAAAAAACTAATATGACTAGGATTAATGTAGCATATTGTTTCTTGAGGCTGTATATGTATGATACATTCAAACCTTGTCGCCACCCCTTGCACACATCCCTCCATCCAATTTTGCCAGTCAGTATCGTATGTATGCCGTCTCATAAGGCAACCATAATGTTCTTGAAAATACCTCAAGAAGTAAGAGATTGTGCAGCAGGATTCATGTGTTTTTTACTGATTATTTTTACATTTCTGTGTTGTAATAGAATTTAAGCCTGTAATAACACACACAGATCATCTATTTACAGCTGTTTACACATGAGGCATTTGTTCATTTTCCATTCGGCTGTGTGTTCACCAACTTTCATCTACACCAGAAACACACCAGACCTATAAACCTCTTCAACACACATACATACAGTTTTAGATCTCCCTCTCTCTCTTTCTCCATCTCTCTCTCTCTCTCTCTCTCTCTCTCAACCACACACACACACACACACACACACACACACACATCTATCCCACATTTGGCCAGCCCATTACATTATTTATCATATTATTTATCATATGCATAATGTCTCCCAGTTAGCCTATTTTCCCCAGATAAGTAATATACAGTGTAATGTCACTGGCACACACACTGCTGTAGGAATAATGGGGGGGTTTGTTCACTTTATGAAACACTATTTATCACAACAGAGACAAACAAAACCGATTTCAGCTCTGGATTATTCACCGGCAGAGACTGATATTGTTTTCATGCAAAACCAATAAAGAGGCATCATGTGGAATTTTTGATTATATTATCAGGGCCACAAATACATTTAATAATAAAAGTGTACTAGTGCCTCATGATTGAATCCTAATACAGCATGGTATATTCCTTAGGGTTTTTAATACAGTGTACAGAACCATAAAAATAAAAAACCTATTGTCATTGTCAAATTAATGACATCTTAAATACGCTTAACCTGCCTGGTGACACACAGTACACACTGTCTTGGAGTACCTTCTGTGATGTCATCTTTTATCTCGTTACACATGGTAGGTAAGCAGTAATGAAAGGTTATAGTGAAGCGTGACCATTTTATTGCCACTGAAATTGCTAATAATGTTTTAATGTATCAGTCAATAGAAACCATGCTTTCTTAGCACCTCAAAATTAACAATATTTGGAGGAAACTGCTGATTTTAATTTAAATCCATACCTTTGAGCGTGGTCATGTAGCGATCACCACTTCAATTATTTGGAAATACACCATTGACTTAGTTGCTTATAGCAGTTACTGGTAACCTACTGCATATGCATTGGAATAGATTAGTTTGTATAATGACAAGCACTGTTAATTATTGAATTAGCTATATGTGTCTGCATAAAGTGCTACTTTAAAATCCAGTAACTCTAAAAGAATAGGTCAATATTTTGGTAAAATGCTTTTCCACTACTTTGCAGATGTGCCTGATGAAGAGATCGATACGTATGGAGCTATAAAGGGATACTCCAAAGGGTTAAATGAGAAATCTAAATAAAATCTGTTGTTGCTGTAGGAACGCTGTCTCAGTAGCCATGAGGTCACTTCAATACTCACAAGCCATTAATGCCAGTGAGGATGACCCACACAAATGAATGAAGTGTAAATGTGAAGTATATCATTATGTGAAAAGAATGGCACACGGCCGTTGTGTCACATTTGTGTCTATAGGGAAAGTAAGAGGCTGCCTAAGAAGCAACAGATTCTCCCAACTCCACTAACAAGCCACTCAGTCAAAGAGCCACGTGTAATTACACTGCAGTCATAGGCCACCTTGTCTGAACTGACAAGTGAGAGCATCACTTTTAGATATTTAAAGTCACCTACAGAAAATCTAGGAGAAAAGTGCCTCAGAGGTTTTATCGGCTACACGGACGATAAATATCATAGATCATTTTTATGTCTATATATCCATTATACTGTGATAGTGACACCAGGAAGTGTAGACATTTCTTGACAGTGAGGTTGCTGGTATTAAGTATCATAAATTTGTTGTGTGTACATTTACAGTTTTAGCCAAAGGTCACTCATTAGAAAACAGTTTATCTGTGTTAGTGTTAGTGCGGTTATGTACTAACATGCATGCATGGAAAAAATCTTTAAGCTATAAACTGAACTGAATCCATCACCAGAGATAGGTCACTCGGACAACAACCATTAGTCATTTAGCCTTACTCATTTCCGTACAGTGCTGGTCTCTCTGTCCTGTAGAGGAAACTCCAAATAGTATAGTGATAGCATATGTAGATAGTTGGGGTTGTGTGAGGTGGTGAGGTGTGTGCAGCAGCACATCGCTCTGCTTCTGTGACGGTGCTCCCGGCTGCTTCTCTAAACTGGCAGCACGCTGATCCGAATATATTGCAGGTAACACACTGACCTGGGATGACTACCTCACACACCCCCAAGTCAAATAACCAGAACTATGACTTTAACACTAAAGAAGCTGCAAAATTTTTTTTTTAAAAAGTGGAGAACGCGCAGATTACCACTTTAAAACTGAGTAGTGAGTGTGGGCACACTCTCTGTCTCTCTCTCTCTCTCTCCTCTATCTGTCTCTCTCTCTCTCACTCAGATCTGATGCCAAGTGGGCGCAAGAGAGGCGCTGTGTGTTTGTGTAATGACTACCTGCTGCATGGCACAGTTACCTTTGGACACTACAGAGAAATGTGATTAACCACTCAGCCACACTCTGCACTGTTGCTTTTCATGCCCCATGAATGTATGCAAACAGTGGAGTACGTAGGTGAGAGAGGTGTGTGTGTGTGTGTGTGTGTGTGTGTGTGTGTGTGTGTGTGTGTGTGTGTGTGTGTGTGTGTGTATGTAAGCATTTCCTCTGTGGCGTATGGTCCTGAACATAAAAATGTTGTATTATGTTGTTTAATTGTATTTTTTATGGCTCCATAATCAGAGCTATGTTTTATTTCTGAGGTGGTTTTACATTGACTTTGTTTTTACATTGAATTTCTTTTTCTTATTTTGCCTTTAAATCTTTATGGCCCAGATTTGAGTTTAAGTTTGAGTTTAGTTTGAGTAATCTATAAAAAAAATCTCTTTTGTTCTTTCAGCTGTTTGTGGCTTATTATGTGAACAACTGTTTCTTTTTTTCCTGTAATTTCCCTGTTTATTCCAAACAAAATTACTGTTATTGCTGCTGCAAACATCACGTGACATCACATTTTGTCTGCCAAATGATTCTCTCTGGTGAACGTGAAAGACTCGCTGGGGGTGGAGAAGAGCAAATATTTGTTTCAAATAGTTTCTTATATGAAAATGATCAATTACTCAAGAAAAAAGGTCTGAGTAATAGATCAATCGAATCCTTTAAACCCTGTGGAAAAATGTGCTTATGTAAAAAAAAAAAAAAAAGAAAAAAAACATTAGCTGATGTCGAGCCAGCCACAACAGATATAACAGGACATATTAAAAATGTAGCAACTTGTGAATATGTTGCTCTGTTTTCATTTCCCAGCTTCATAAAGATTTAAATGAATCTGTTTTCAGAAGCTGCAAACAAGGAACAAGGGCTGACACATTTAGATGCCTTTCTTTCTCTCAGCTTTCATCTCTCATAAACAATCCTTCCTCTCTCTCTCTGTCTCTCTCTCTCTCTCTCTCTCTCTCTCTCTCTCTCTCTCTCTCTCTCTCTGTCACATTTTACCATCTTGTCAATTACTGTCCCAGTGGTTTACCTCCTCATTCTGACACATCCACGGAGTGTGTGAGCATTCATCAGAGCTGTTTAACCCTCACAATGGCCCGAACTGGAAACCAGCCAGGGAACGTCACGGAGGCAGCCAGTTGTCAGCGACGATCATCCCCTTCCACCCTCAAACCCCCCGTCACCGAGGAGCAGATCAGACAGGGAGCGGGCCTTGTTGATGAGAAGAAATTCACTAATTGTTTGATTATACAGATCTCCATGATAATGAATCACTACTCCATGGTTCGGGAACATGGTGTGCAACCCGAATTACCACCCCAACACTCAAGCTGTGAAAGTTGATTACTCATTAGCGGGTGACTGAGTGGCACAAACAACCCTGACACCCCTTTTAAAATCCCCTCCTGTGTTTTTTACTGTATGTACTTGTAATTGCTTTAGGCTACAGTACACTGTGACTCAGGAGACTGGCCTGCAGCAACATAGAGAGATTAAAATCCAATCCAAAGTCAAGCAGCAGCCTGTTTCTTCCCTTTTTACACCAGTTATTAAATACTGCAAATATTCAACAATATCACTGTATATCACCCTGACTTGTCTGCAGGTCGGGAGGCTGAAATAAATCTCCAAAATGTTATAAAAATATCATCAGCAACCAATTTTAGAAGCCAGATCGTGACATGCTGTCAATATTAGTATTGATGGTTGCTACTCAGTTAAACTACTGGCAGCAATCTGCTTTTTTCCTCAGTCTGTCATCGTTTGATTTGAACACTCTGGTACGGCAGTGGAACCGAGTCAAGGCTCATTTATTTGTGTAGCACTTTATGGTTGTTCGATGTGCTGAGCAGAAATAAAAGAAGCAAAATACAAGTAAAAAGCATAAAAAGAAAAGAGTATAAAAACACACATTATAAAACAGACAATATCTAACTAAAGTGTAAGATTAAAGGATTCACTGTTGTTAATTGATTAATCATAATGATTTATTTATTTATTTGAACTAATTTGACCATTTGAGCAGTCAAACAGAAGTAGCCTCATCCAGCCACAGTACATGTCGTGATTTAGACCAGTCAAATAAGCACTGTACGAGTGAACTGTGGGACTTTGGGGGTATTCAGATGTTGATGTGATGAGCTGCTTCTCAAATCCCCCCCCCCCCCCCCCCCCCCCC
>NW_019525136.1:1563725-1647952 GCF_002814215.2 Seriola lalandi dorsalis
AAAACCCCCCCCCCCCCCCCAAAACCTTATCAACAGAAATAAAGTGCAGCATGATTCTGGGCCTCTCTCTAACCTCTAACTTGAATTTCAATATTGATCTTGGTGGAGAGCCATCGTGGGCAGCCATCATGGTTTTTAAAATCAAATACAATGACTCACAGCTCAGTCAGTTGTTTGTCTGTCCAATCACATCTGAGCAAGTTGTGGAGTTGTAAAGTGTGTTGGAGGATATTTTCATTTTTCCTCTTTCCAGATCTTCATGGCACTGAGCTGGTTGTGTGGTTTGGATGTTGCTTCAAATCTTCTCTAATTCACACTTTACACCCAAACTCTTTAAAATAGTATCCTCATAGTTATACTCTATGTAACTTACATTATACTTTATTTTTCATGGACTTAATAATAAAGGATTCATCTTTTTCTCTACAAAACAATTCTAATGTATTTTACATATGGCGTCATTTGGAGTCAGAGTCTGCGCAGTAGTGATCAGGTGGTGTTATCGAGGTCCCACTCGCAGACCCGCATGACCCGTCATTGTTTTATAGCATCAAATAACAAACTGAAAAAAACTTATCAGAAAAATGAACAGGTGAACAAACATCAGTGTGATAAAAAAAAAATAGCCTCAAATGACAGAAACAATCTTTGGAAAATAATAATTTGACATGTATTCTAATTTTTAATTTGGCCTGCTTACACGGAAGGGGCGGGGTTTATCACCTCTACTGCAGCCAGCCACCAGGGGGTGATCACAATGTTTTGGGCTCACTTTTGGGGAGCTACCTTATTGTCCATCTTTACATTTACTGGTGTAAACAAGGTCCCGTGTATTTTCTCCTTTTGTAGCATTTTATAATAGCATGTTTCTGCAAAAAAGTCACAACCACAGCTGCATCTGAAGGCTGCCATGGCAACCAAAAACAACTTAGCCTAGGGTCTATGGACAGAGGGGTGTTGTATATTGTATAGAAATAGGCCAGGGTCACAACAGGAAAAGCACAGGTGTAAATAATATAAAATGAATGATGGCTGAATCCCATTTAGCTGGTATTGTGCACGCTGGCACTGTCCTAATACGCATTACTGGGAAACCTGAATAGAACAGAGCCACTGTTAATGTCATTAGTAACACCTGTGCTTTTTCTTGCTATGACAAGTCAAAACACCTTGAGTGTAAAGGCCTCTGAGAAAGGATGGGCAAACTATATCTAGATAGTTGCAGTAAGTACAAAGTGTAGTTTTGCACTTTGACTGATCCACAACCACTCTTAGTTGCACTTTGACTGGCTTATGTGTCTGAATGATTCATTCAGTCCAATTCAGCTACTGAGCAACTAATTCACACAGTATTAGCTGCAGCGCTCAATGACCTACATCAGTGCAACAATGTGACTCTTGAATTGATTACGGCAGTTTGTGTTTCTCCACAGTGTGTGGAGAAAAGCCAGCAGCAGGTGTTGCCATGGTATAAAATAAAACAACTGTCTTGGGCCTGAATAGTTTGTGTTTACAAGCAAACTGACCTGTTGCTAACTGTTTTTATTCATTTCCATTGGACTGAACTTTAGCATTATTACTGACATTCATATTCTCCATCATAATGATCACAATGGAATCAAAGCAAACATCTGAAGCTCATATATTGCTCAGGTTTATCATACGGTCTTGTTGGAGAGGGGCTTCAGAGCTGAGGATGGTGTGTAATTGCTTGTACAGTACGGCTCAGAGTGTGCTGCTGGGTTTTTGTGTGCTATATGTTTGTGAGTACATGTATGTATATATGGGAGTGTCCGTGCGTGTGCGTATGTGCGAGTGCGTGCTTGAGATTGCCGCAACAAGACAAAAGTTAATGAGGTTTGAAGGCTGCTGTGGCAGCGGCGGCCTTGTCTTAGTCCTTAGCCTCTCTGCTTCCTGCCCAGACCTTTATTAAAAGGATAATGCAGCAAGGGTCTTTAAGTGTGCAGCTGCAGAGAGAAAGACAAGGGTGACAGAGGGGTAGAGCGAGAGAGAGATAGAGAGAGAGGGGGAGAGTTAGCAGTGGTGAGCAAAAAGAAAAAGGAGTCAGGGAGAGTGAAAGAGAGGGAAGGCGGCAGAGAATAAGAGAAACAGCCTAAATAATGGTGACAAGAGGAGGAGAAGGGAGATGATCTAAACAAGGCATGCAAGGATAGATGGGTAGATAAAGACATGAGGCATAATGAGAGAAAGACTGGAAATGCTGGAGATGAGGGATAAAGAGGAGAAACAGAAACAGGGAGAGCTGCAGTGAGAACAGGAAAGATTCAGAATGAGATGTAGCGATAAGAACAGGGAGGAGACAGACAGGAGAGATTTAGAGCAGGAAAAGCAGCAGCCACTGTAGCAGGTTATCTGTGATCACAATGAATACACAACAGGGAGACAACACCAGACCAAACACTTTAAACAGAGAACACATTAGGACTGTGGCATCCATTTGCTCTGGCATTAACCTGAACATTTTGGCTTTCAGTAAACTTACGCCTTTATTAATGAAGAAACCCATGGGAACATCAATGATGTTTTACTTTATTATGAAAATTATGTTGTTCTGAAAACATCAGGGTAAAAGCATATTACACATGTACATCACCATCAGTTGATTTATAAGCCAAAAGACTGTCAAACTGAACCTAACCTGATATTTTCATCTACTAATTCATTTATTATATTCTTTTCAGGGTCACAAGGGGTGGGAGCCTCCCAGCATGCACTGAGCTAGAGACATGGGACATCCTGGAGGACTTGCCAGTCTATCATATCAGTGTTTTTCTGTTATTAAAAGTTTCTTATATATGTTGAAATAAATGAAAAAATAAAAAAGAAGTCCAGCACTATTTCAGAACAGATGTGGTACAAATCTGGTATGGAACATATAGAGCACAGTATATGCTCCACATAACACTGCTGTAAAATCCCTATAGAGCATTTTGTAAACCTATTGAAACCTACTTCATCCTAAAAGAGAAAACAAAATATGTGAATACTGTTAAATACATGAGACAAATAAGAATACAAAACAGCAAATCAGAAATCATCAGAAAATCACTGACCAATAACAAACTGAAGCCAAGCTTATCAGAAAAATAAACAAGTGGACACTCATCAGTGTGATAACACTGGCCTAAAATGACAGAAACCATGTTTGGGAAAAATTGATTTGACTTGTACTCTAATTTTTAATTTGGCTCATGTCCCATCCGCTAACACGGAAGGGGCGGGGTTTATTACCCATACTGCAGCCAGCCACCAGGGGGCGATCACAATGTTTGGCTCATTTTTAGGGAGCTGTCATGTCGCCGAGCTTTACAGTCATTGGTGTAAACAAGGTCCAAAAAAAAATCCTAGATCAGGTTAAGGATAATGAGCTCTGATGGTACACGTGTAACACATTGAATTCACAGCCACATAACTGCAGCATCCAGCGGGGGAATCGTGTTGCATGTCAAACCCTTTCTCTCTGTCTTCCATGTTTCTGTCTTTCTCTTCACTGTCAACTGTCAAATAAAGAAAAATCTCTCTTTTGGTGGGAGATCCTTTTTATCATTATATAAATCTTTCTTTCTCTCTCTATAATAATTCTCTTCTAATTCTAATTTTAGCTTCATTGTCTATCAAATGTGCTTCAGTCAGACTAGACAAACAGGCTAAATTAGTTACTTAAAATAAATTATCACTCAATTATTACTGTTATTGTGTTTCATATTAGTATCAG
Organism: Seriola lalandi dorsalis; assembly: GCF_002814215.2. Taxonomy (NCBI): domain Eukaryota; kingdom Metazoa; phylum Chordata; class Actinopteri; order Carangiformes; family Carangidae; genus Seriola; species Seriola lalandi. Next base: position 1,567,462 of record NW_019525136.1, read on the forward strand.
TTCGTGACAAGTGAAACCAGATATTCATGTAACTATCATATGTGGAGCATCTGCAGCCACTTTGCCAACAGCTTGTTGAAGTCTGTGGTTGTTTTCACTGGGTGGGAGATATTGTCAGTGTCAGAAATATTTGATATCTCCAACTCTGAATTACAAGTCGGTGGCTGACATGAACGGTTTTCACTCGGCTGCTCATAATAATCTGTTAAAACTTGAAGTTTGTGCTCTCATCCCCATAGATCATCCCACAGGCAGAACAGCTGGTAAAGTCAGAGTGTGACAGAAAATGAGTCTTTATAAACACAAAAACTTTAAAGGTGTAGTTACACATTTTGGAAAGTGCTTTCAAGTCCAAGCATTAAAGGGATAGTTCGGGTTATTTGATGTGGGGTTGTATGAGGTAGTCATACATAGTCAGTGTATAAGCTGCAGTAGATTGCACTACATTTTTTCAACGTCTGAACTACTGTATTCCTCTGCACAAGTGCACCTACGGAGTGCACTGTATTACGCTTCAGTCGCAGGCCAATCAGAAAGCGGCCTAACACAGTGCTCCATAGGCGCGCTTGTGCATAGGAATACAGTAGTTCAGGTTCAGGTTGAAAAAAGGTAGTGCCAAAGAAAAGTTCTGTTTTGACTGGAAGATAAACTGCTGAAAATATTCTACATGAGGCGAACATTTAAACAGATATTGGATGGTTTTGGTGGGAATTTTTTTAATGTGTCTCAAATATGGTTTTTCTGCTGGCTCGTGCACAGCAACACATCACATCACATCACCCAGTGTTCCCGGCCGCCTCTCGTGACTGGCAGCTGATCTGAATCTACTGCAGGTAAAACACTGACTATGCATGACTACCTCACACAACCCCACGTCAAATAACCTGAACTGTCACTTTAAGTATGGAGCTAGAGCTACGAGGCTTGTAGCTTAGTTTAGCAGGCGCGAACAGTTAGCCAAACTCTCTCTCTCTCTCTCTCTCTCATCTACAATGTAAAGAAAAATACCACAAAAGCTAAATCAACAGAGTGTTTGTGTACCGATTAAACAAAGGAGATCAAAATGTATGAGTCCATATAGACATGAGAATGGTATCAATCTCCTCATCTAACTTTTAGTCAGAAGGCAAATAAGTGTATTTCTTAAAATGTGAAACTATTATTTGAACATTAGCTTTCTTATAAATTTAACAAGCTTACTTCTATGATATGGAATTGTCTAATTAGTTCCTTACTGTCACAACACACAGTAACAGCATTTTTTTTCTCCCCTGTGGATCAATCAGTCTGTTGAGATGAACCGACATTTTTGTTATATCCTACTTTACTGGCCAATTAGCAACCTGTTAATTGGCGCAGGTGCACATGTCTGAATCCAGGGGCATTGTTATTTATTAAAGGATCTCCGCAGACCTCCTGCTGGCTGAAATTAGGCCTCCTTTCGGCCAATTGCAGGTCTCAGGTGTGAGTGTTGTGGCAAAGACGTGTGCCTGTTAGTGTTGGTAAGTGCATTGTAATTAGTCTGTGACTGTAATAAGTCTCTCTCTCCTCTCTCCGTGTCTGCTTGGCCTCTCCCACCAGCTGCCTCTCTCCTTTCCCCCCTGCTTCGTCCATCTTTCTCACCTCTCCTCTCTCCATCTGCCTGTTTGTCGCTTGAAACATATACAAAGTCTCAACTCCATTCTTCAGTGTTGTGTCTGTTTTCTTGTTTTCCTTTTGTCTTGTGTCTCACATCATCTGTTAGATTCTTCTATTTCTGTCATTTTTGAATTACATTGGTGGACCAGAGCACACAGGGAAGTTTTCATGTGACATTATACCCAAGTAATCACTTTGCAATTTGAACAGACTTGTTAAAAATTCTTCTGTTCGACATTTGGACTTGAAAAACATCATTGACTTTCAAATGTGAATTCACTGACAAACTGTATATGTTATATAAAGATGTATCCATCCTAAAGCCTGTCAGTATATGTTGATATTATATATAGTGGCTTCCAAAGGTCTGAGACCACTTTCCCAGAAAGTGAAGTTAGATATGCTTAAAATTAATAAGAAAAACATAATTTAGAATTTTTATACCAAATAAAAAATAATTATATATACATTTCTAATATATGTACATATACAAATTTTACTATACGTACTTCATATATGTTGTAACTGTATATCTTCATATTTCCAGAGGATGTATATATGTGATAGTAATATAAGTGACATATATGGCAACATCACTCTTGATATAGGGGCATATACAGTATGTCATATATTACATTTCTGAATGAGTGATGATTATTCTCTGAGTTTGTCACTACAAGCTACACAACACCTTCACACACAAGCCGTCTCACCAACCAGTCCAGTCCACTTTAGATTTTAGATTTAAAAGCACAAACAAACACCTTGGCATCTTTTCCATTAAATGTTTTGTTGATGCCGTTTCAGTTTCTGTGGTTGGAGCTCTTTGCATTTCATCACAGATGCCCATCTGTTCTTCTGTTTATGTCACCTGAACTGATGTTTCTTCTGTTAATGTCATATCACCTCACCTCCTTTTTTTCCTCAAACAAAAAGACCTACAGGATGTGTTAAAAACAGCAGATAAAATTATAGTTCTATATTAAAACATGGACCCTGCTTTAATTTGCAGCCTTACTAAACCTTATTTTCGTACAACACTAAGATCCTGATCTCACAATGAAGATGGAAATACAAGAACGCAATGAGACAACCATGTAAAGTGTGGTTGCCTTACTGGGTTTGCATGAAGGACGAGTACATGTGGATGTGTGGGTGTATGTGTTGAGCAGGGGTAACCACAGCCCAGCCATTAATCCTTCTGAGAAGGAAGGACAGAGGAGGAGGAGGGGCTGCAGGGAGGATGTAAATGAGGAGGGGGTGACAGACAGCTGACAGATTCCTGCTGGGAGCTTCATTTGCTCCCAGCACACTGCTTCTTCAGTGGGTGAGAAAACAGGAACCTGTATTATCAAGCAGGTTCATCATACCTTTTCGTAATGTGGCTTCACTAATACTACGTCCACACTACTACGTTTTCATTTGAAATAAACAAAAAAGATCTCTGTCCAGATGAGCGTTTTAACTCTGTATCAGAAACTATCTCTGTCCAAACTAACACACCTTAAAACGCATACATACCTGAGCAATCACGTACAATGGTGCAAACAGGAAGCAGATTGTTTACTCTGCAGCTGATCAGCTGCAAAAAACACTACAAATGAGCAACAGCGAAAACATCTGCAGTGTTAAAATGCAGAATTAAACATCTCAACAGCTGCTAGCAAAGACAACAAGGTCAGTAACACTTGTATTTCATTATCATGTTGCATTCATCACTGGTAGTCGAGGCTGATAAGACCCAATCAGGGAGCAAGTGTGGGTGTCTACGTCATTGTTTTCAAAGGTCTCAGTTTTCGCCCGCTGGACGTCAACGCAACCCCTGCGTTTTCAAACTAAAACGGGGCGAGCAGCGATTCCTAAAGTCTCAGTTTTAGGTGCTTGAAAACGTAGCAAAAGGGATGCGTTTTAAAACGAAAACGCAGTGTAGTGTGGCCGTAGCATAAACCTGACAACGGTCAGGTCACACGATGGTGGTGATCAACTCGATACATCCAGAGAATGTTCACATAAAAGCACTGGTGTTTGCAGTTAATGACAAACATGGATAAGTCAATTGGCAGCGCAGAGCAGTATATTTTACAAAGAAGGAGCAAATAGTATTAGACAAATGCAATAAGGTTAAAATCATATGCAGGATAAAGGCAACACTACCAAATGCAGGAAGAAGAGCTGGGTAAAATGTGCACACATAAGTTAATAGACTAATATCACTGCCCTCACATCAAGGCATAAGCTCTGACTATAATTACATTTCTGTAGATAGAATAAATGTTTTCTTATGGCGTGTATGACAAGTGCAGCCTCATTCTTTCAGCTGCGACCCTGGCCAAGTCAAATGGACTTGGGAGGAGATAAAAAATAAATATAAAAAACACAATTCGACGAGATGAGTAGGCTTAACTTTGACATCTGATGAGTACAAGGCTTTAGTGCTTCAATCAGTCTCTGTGTTAGGATGACATTGGTGTACAAAGGCACAGTGACACGGCTTTTTACACTGCTCGCAGCCAACAGGAAAAAGAATGAAATGAAGGAGGGGGCCTTCTCACCATCCGTGCACCAAAAGCTCCACGGGATCCTCTGCACATGGTGACGCCAGTTTCCAAGAGAAATGATTGATCAGTAGGCCGTGCTTTTATATGCGTTATGTTATCTTGCAACATAGGTTACCATGGGGATGTACACCAGTAAGAAACGAATCCAGGGTTAAACCTGAAGTTACCTTGTTAGTTTGTGTTGATAATCGGCTCATTGTAAGCAGAGATGATCTGGGAAAGTCATGTCTTCAATTAGGTGTAAAAAATAAATAAATAATTAAAAAAAATCTGCCATTGCGTCTCATTCATGCTCGTTCTCCTGAGCCTCATAATTTTATCCACTGCCTGAAATGTTCCATCTCTCTCCTCAGCCTGAGGTCGGTCCCTATAGATGAGATGATACAGCAGCAACCTAAACATCAGTGGCAGTGATGGAGTATGGTGGCGGCAGCTGAGTTAATGAAGCAATATCCACTTTGTTTGCAGGATATGAAAGCTTGAATATATTTGAATATATCTGTAAATACCCACACTGGAGTCATACATTTTTATTAGAGAATATGAGAATATGTTGTGATTGTTTTTCTGACCAGAATAAAAGAAGCTAATAAACGTCATTGTGTCATGGATGGATATAAGCTGATCAGCTAATGGCCAACCTGGATATTACGGTGAATGTACATCCAAGAATGTAGAATGGCAGCTTTCATTTACTTGTAGCGTATTATATCAAGAAAATATGAAGTGCACATATACAAGTGGTAGATATTGGTCTTTCTCTGAGCTACATAACAGGCTTTGCCTGTCTATGTAGTTTAAAGATGTACACAATTCAACTAAGCAGTGATGCTACCTATCATAACCAGCTTTATCACCCATGATCAGTTTTATCAGTGCTGTTAATGACATGTAACACGTCATGGTTAGATTGTGTGGATTAAACTCCTCACATTTCTTATATGTTTTATTCCTCTGTGCCAGTAGAGGCAAGATTTTTTGAACCTGGCTGGGACTTGTTGTTAATTGCCCAACTGTGACTTTTGAAGTTGAAATCATTGAACAAGATGTGCGTCCAGCCAGCAGGTTCATCACTTTTTTCTTTATTTTTTTGCCTTAATTCCGATAGCGAAAGAGAGAGACAGGAAAGTCAGGGAGAGAGAGAGAGTGATAGAGAGCGAAAGAGAGAGAGAGAGAGAGTGGATGATTTGGCGCAAAGGAACTAAACCAGCCCACTACGGTTAGGATTACGACTTCATGGTTGAGAGTATTGGACTGCAACACTCAGTCAGCTGACCAATGATGTAACTTCATCACTCAGTCACTCAGTCACTCAGTCACTCAGTCACTCAGCGATATTTGTGTTCATAAGGCTGGCCCTGCTGTTAGCCATCAGTCTGGTACAGACACATTTGAGTCTGTGCTAATGCACCTGTCTGTGTATGAAGCATCATTCCCTCCATTTTCTACCTACATTTTCATAAGACACATCACAGTGACACACTGTGATCTAATATGGCATAGAGGACGGACCAAACCAAGTGGATGAATCCCATTGCTTTTATATGGGCCATTTATTCACATCCATCACTTTCAGTTAGGAGCTCTGGGACGAGGGAGACTGGTCAATTTATTAGTCATCTCCCTCCTCGTGGGTTCAGGGGCACAAGAGAAAGCCGAGCATGCAACACAGACAAGGATTCAAAGTGGGGAGAGTCCACAGTGAAAGACCATTTGACATCAATCAGAGTGACAGCGTGGCGCTATGTGTGAATCACACTTGAAATGTTTACATATGTAAAAAGAGAAATGTAAGAACCCCCTATAGTTTCAATGCAATATCATTTTGTATTATTTTTTGGATGCTTTTAGGAATGTGAGAAAAGATTTCATTTGGGGGAATTGATCTTTAATTTGCATTACTTTTGTCGAAGACAGTGATTAGACTAGGAATAAATCATTTCTAAACAACAAATCCAACGCTTAGTGTAGCAGCTGTGAGATTTTCAGTCATTCCTTTAATTTCTGTGGTATGATTCATTTTCTCTTCAGCTACAGTTTGTCCCTCAATTCTCTGTTTGAAAATAAAGAAAGAGAAAGACGAAATGGATGTTGATTCTTCTGAGAATGAATTGATTATACACAGAATATTTTTGCAAAAGAAGAAAAAAAAGAAGGATATAGCCAAAGAGACAGGAAGAGAAGCAGAGGAAAAAAGAAAGTGAGATAGCAAGAAATGAGAGGTAAAGAAGAAAGTACACAGAGGAGGGGAGGGGGTTGTGGGGGTGGAGGGACCACTCTCCTTTTTACTCTGAAGAAAAAAAGAAGAGAAAGGACGAGTGGAGGATGACAGCAGGGTCTGAAAGCAGCAGCCTTCTGAGAGGATCATACCTCCTGTCAGACCATCACTCAGGATGTCATAAATTCACACACACATACACACACACACACACACACACACACACACACACACACACACACACACATACATAAAAGCAGGCAGCTCAGTGGGACCTGTCTGAGGAGAACACGTGTGAATGGATTAGAAAACACTGAGGTCAACAGAGGTTGATGGGCACGCTGCAGAAACACAACACAAACACACACAACAAGCTGTGTTTCCCTTTCAGGGAAAATTTCAGGGGAATGAAGGAGTGATCCTGTCTCTTAAAAAAATAAGTTCTTACACAACTCATTTGCCCAGAACATATACTATATAACTATATAACTATATAACTATATAACTATATAACTGCTGATTAAGTGTATATATGGAACATCTGTAAGATCTGTAAAATTTTATCACATTTCACTTGTTTTACTTTTGATCTTCACTCCTGGAAAATGCTTAACATTTTTTATGAATAAACAACTGAAAGTACTTGAAAAAGGTTGACGCTGACTTAAAACACACTTTATTCAGTGTTGTCACTATAGTACACTGTGTGTGTCCTTAATGTGGAACAAACATGTTCCACACATTTTCCTCCTCATAGAACATTTGCAAAGCCGATTTTTTAAATATTTTAAATCCCACATTGTGAGCATCCCTTCTTCCCTTCTCTTGTTGCTGCATTGCTACACGTCTTTGCACATTGCCAACTGTTTTGTTTCCCCCGTGCTTGTGTCTGGATGTGCGTCCTTGAGTGTGATACAAATAAAACAGTGGACCACTTTTAAAAACCTGACTCCACAGCGCTTCTATTGGTCAAAAACTCCACAGGGCACTTTAACCAAACCCCAACCTTTAAGAATAACGCGGGTGGTATTATCTATTCTGTTTCTTATGGTCAACAAATCTCATGAAGAACGAGTATTGTGTGTGTATATCCACAGCCTGATACAGCCTCTGTGCCTTGAAGCTCCATTGTCGTCCAAAAACTATTAAAAACACATCAGTGAGCCACACTGTAGCACGGGGTGACATGTTCCATCATTACCATGGACACACACACACACTGTAGTTTATTTTAATTCAATTTTACATAAAACATCCTGCTGTCAGAAAATGTGAATTCATTCACTGCTGAAAATAGTCCCCTGCAAATTCTGTTCCCTCCTGTTAGAGTAACATTCTCTAACTACGACACTGCCCAGTTTCTAAAAACTACACATCTATACAACCATACAGTGTTTCTAGAACTATATATCTCTGACCCGTTTTTCCCATATTGTTTTTTCAGGTTGTCCACCCGTCTAACTGTCCCATTCAAATGGACATGATGTCTTAGAAATGCCTTGACAAATGTCCGCTCAGACTCAAGAATGAAACACGGTGACCATGGTGACCACACAAAACCTTGTGAACACAATTTCTCCAACACACAGACTTCACGCAGCAATTATGACAAACTTTCACACAAATGGTTGATATTTTACTGGGTGACTCTGGATAAACAGGGATGTAACCTGAAACTATATTGCGAGGCAGAGGGATACAACCGTGAGGCCATAATTCTCATTTAAAGATGAAAGCCAGTGGGTTTGGGACTGAGTGCCACAGACAGGATGGAGAAGACAGAAAGTAGAGACGGAATAACTCGTTGTTGGTTTTGGTCTTGTGCTGGGATTTGTTGACAATAAGAACGGCATAGGATAATACACCTGATCCTTAAACTGGCACATTGGTCCTTGGTGCTTATGTCATGTACTTTGAATGATCTGACTCACTCCCTACAAGAAATGGAAAAGTGAATGTAGGGAATTGACAGTAACGCAAATGTAATATATGAAGGCTACATATAATATGAAGTATATGTACATGTAAAATAAAAACATGTGAAAATTACATATAAAACCTATTAGAAATTAGAACAATTTCATATATTTCACTATTTCACATACAGTATGTCTAGCTCATAGAAATATGTATGTTTATGTATTTATGCTTCCATTCCAAAGCCTGTCAATATATGTTGATATTATATACAGTGGGTTCCAAAAGTCTGAGACCACTTTCCAATGATGGGAAGATAAAATTCATGAAAAAAAGAAAAACACATATACAGTAAGCATATACAATTTTTACATGTAAGTTTATGGTCACAAAATGTTATACCATATAAAAATTCATCATATAGATGTTTTTAATATATGCACTTTTAAATTTTGCTATTTCAAACTTATATCTTCGTTTATCCATTGTGTATATATATATACACAATAATAATATATCCCCTTAGAAGTGACATCTATGGCAACATCATTCTTGATATAGGGACATATACGTCATATATTACATTTCAGTATGAGTAATCTAAGCAACAATTATAATTACTCCAAAGGTAAATGTAAATTAGTGGCATATAAAGGTTTTTTGTCAGGATTGGGTTGGAAAAGGAGATCGCATCATTCTTGTTATCAAAATGATTTCAATAGATAAATTTTCCTTGGTGCCCAGAGGATATATTTAATTATCACCATCTCTGAACAAACACCCCTCTGTGTGTAAGGATCAGCTGTCAAATAGAAGTTTAAGGAGGCATAAATCATTTCTGGGGTGTATCTAACTATTCCACATTACCAGTGGCACCAGTGTGTTTTCTAAGTGTCCCTGCTCTTGTATCCAGAGAGGGCCAAACCTCTCCAGCACACAGCAAGCATCAAGAAAGAGCCTCTTCATACCACTCCTCTGTATTCATTATCTTGCTCTATTGTGCACTAGGTGTGTGGTGCTGTGCTGTGATGTGTTGTGCTGTTTGGTGCGATGCTCGGCTGTGCACCGAGCTGTGTTGGTTGTGTATACTTCCCTCCTCTCTGCTGCGCTCCCTATCACTAATGCAACAGACATTAGCATAGTGTTTGATGTTGAGTTAGAAGACATTTAGACGCTCTCTGTTTAACAACGGTGTCAAGTGTTTGCCGCATCTATTTACTTCTATAACAAAATCAAACAATGCACGCACAGGGCCACAATGGCTCCCTGGCTGTGGAGGATGATGAGAGGAGGCGAGAGGGGAAAGAGAGAGATAAAGAGTAGAAGGAAGAAGGAGAAAGAAATGAGAGAGGAGCCCTTCTTCTCTTGCAGCGTAGGAACTGTGAGTGCTGTGAATCAGCAGCACTGTGTGGAGACTGTGGTGTCCACGGCAGGTCTTCATTAGAGCACAGCTAAGACGGGAAGAGCCCGCTCACACCCAACTGAGCTATTCAATACATGTTTTCTCCTTCTGCAGTATTTTTGGATGACTGCATCATTCTTCTTCCAAACGAACGAAAGGAAAGTGTGTGTTTGTGCATGTGTGTACACATATGCAATTCCTTTTGATCCTTGTGTGAAAAAGCTGTTGCACTTAAATCTGTTTGCGAGAATAAGATATGTTTATGAAAGACTAAAATAGATTTTTAGATATTTGCAGAAAGCCTGAATAGAAAGAAGTGATACAAGCTCCCATATGTTTGGACTTCCTGGTTTCAGTGAGTGCATAGAAGTTTGATTAAAAAACAATCTGTCACATGACTTTGTTTTTTTGTTCCATCTATTACCAGCAGTGCCATGGACAGGAAAAAGGAAAGGAGTTCAGAGAATAATTGCAGAAGACCAGCGTCTATAGTTCATCTATACGACACAGGCGCATGGAGGGCAACACCAAAGCAGGGGAAAATACATTTATTATGTTTGAAATTTTAACGACTGACATCATGTCAACACGGGAGGTGTTTCAGCTGCTATTCAGTCATCAGTCTCAAGTCTATTGAAACGGATACATGTGCATCTAATTTAATTAATCTAGCTGGCAGGCTTTTTCCTCACACATAGATGCAATAGAAAATAAGGAGGATGTTCTTATTCCTCAAGTCTATTCCATCTTACACATGTAACTATAGTGACCTTGTGTTGGGCTCTCAGTGCTGCCAAAAAGCAGATAACCTACACTTAATACTGTCCTTGAACGCATCCTTTGTAGACACAGACAGGGGACTGAAGCTGCTGCTGCTGCTGATGTGCTGCTCACACAGTGTTACTTTTGTTTTTGAGCAGATTTTCCCTGTGAAATACACAGCAGCTAGAATATAAGACTGACTGTACATTGTGTCCTATATATGTGTGTGTTTCTGTGTTTCTTTTTATATATTTTTAGATCAGAATAAACATAATCTATATTTATCGCCACAATTGTGTATCATCTGCATAGATGTGTGTGTATGTTTGTGTTAGTTTTCATATGAGGCAGGGAGATATGAGGACCCAGGAAGAAAGAAGAGGGAGAGAGAGAGAGAGAGAGCAGAAAAGGAACGACAGCTCTGTGGAAGGAGGGAGATAAGATGGAAAAGGTGAACAGCAACGCTTGTCACAGCCGATGCTGCTTCAGATTGGGACGGGTGGAATTTAATGGAATAAAGGCAGGGTTGGGTTGGGCTGGTGGGAAGCAGCACTCTTCTGGGTTCTAACCAACACGAAATAAAACATCTACTATGGTTCATTCACGAGTTATAATTTCCAGACTCATCACATGCTAAATATCATAGGAACTATTTGAGAAGTCTCCAAATTCGGTGTCACTGCTGCAGGATTTTTCTTTAAATAAAAATGGTTGATGTTCACATAGACAAAATGAGCAGAGGCGACGTGTGATATTGATTTTTTTGTTTCTACTCAGAAAAGACATTTTTCATCTGTCTATACACACATCAGAATTATGTATATCTGCATTTTATCCCCACAGTCAATACTTGTCCATTATCCTGAGCAGCACAGTGTTTCACATGTGTGGCTGTGTCCAGCTGTGGCAGGTGTTTCTCTGTTTGGGCTGTCAAGGACAAATGGTGGGAGATGGGAGGGTCAATTGTAAGTAACGCAGAGCAATCTGTACGGCATCTCTGCTCCATTCAGCTCCATCAGCCACAAGCTCAATGAGGCTACAGTAACTCTTGCAACCAGGGCTGTACATCAAATAAGACTGTTGATGTGTGTGTTTCTAATGCATTTGTGCATGTGTGTGTGTGTGTGTGTGTGTGTGTGTGTGTGTGTGTGTGTGTGTGTGTGTGTGTGTGTGTGTGTTCTGGGAGCATTGCCCTCTGAATCTCTACTTCCTGTATAACAATCCAGCAGAGGTGTGCAGTGGCCAGAGACCTCTTTTCTTTGATATGAATAGCAGCCAAAAGGTCTTGGCTGGAGGCTGATATATGTCAATCAGCTTCTTTTTTTTTTTTACCCCTCGCACAGCAGCAGCGGCAGCAGCATCTGCCGTCCTGTCCGTCTCTCTCACCTACAGCAAATCCCTCCCCTGCACTGATAACACTCCAAATAACAGGTGAGCGACTGCTGGCAGAAAGGAGATTGCCTGACCTTATTGTTTGCCTTCGCCACCTCTTTGTTCTTCACAAATAAAGGGTTTTTTAATAAACTGAAAGGTCCTCTGCCGTGGCCCATAGAGAAAATGAAAGGGGGCAGTGAGGTATGGTACAATGTGGCGGGAAAAAAAAAGCAGCTCATCAGAAAATAAAAAAGGGGCAAGTTAAAGATAAGGCGCCTGTCAGAGATTAATCCAGGCCTGCTTGATTGTTTTCTTTAATACCAGACCTGCTACAGCAAGCGATAAGTTTGCTGAGTAATTTGGTTTTCTAGGGGACGGTTAGCGAGTGGGTGGCTGGGTGCTCGAAATAATATTCAGGTGTGCTCCATAATTGATTTCTTTTTTTCCCCACTCCTCAGTTCTCAAAGAAAAATGAGATGAAACTCAAAACTGCTTTGACTTGCCATTCTGTTCACCCCGCTCTTTCTCTCTCTCTGATTCCACCCCCCCCCCCCCCCTTTTTTTTTCTTTTTTTTTTGCACTCTTCTCTTCTCTTCTCTCTTTCGCCTTTGGATTAATAAACTGGCTTTGTTCAAGACAATAAAGGGAAGGAGAGAGTATGCTTGAGGAAGCAGTTTTCTCTTCTTGCTAGCAGCTCCATTGTGACGGTTTCTGAAAGTAGCAGAGAAGAGAGAAAGATGGGCAGTACACACACACAGCAGATAGACAGCACAGTGTGTGTGTGCGCACGTGCGTGCGTGTGTGTGTGTGTGTACGTGTGTGTGCGCACGTGTGTGCGTGTGTGTGTATGTGTGTGTGTGTGTGTGACACTTTCTGATGAGTCTGAGGAAAATGAATGCAAAGAACAATAGATTAAAATCTATTGGTTTGGTAATGAAAAGCACAGATACAGTCACCCTAAGTTAATATGGCTGCAGAAATAAAATATGTACATACAATATGTGAGGAAAAATGAGTTGATAAAAATGCTGCCCAACTTATCTGAAAGGACTTTTTAATTTTCTGCAGCAATTACCATCCTCTCCCCTCTCTGTCTCTCTCCTCAGAGATCATTCCAGTGAAGTTTCTCTCACTTGCTGTGTAGGAAATGCTTTAAATTAGATTCATCTTATAACATACACATCAGCTGTGGGCAAAGCTCCACATATTGTATTTTTTTATATGTATATATCTCAAAGGTGAGTAATAGGCTTTTCCATTTTTGAAAAGCAGACAAGCAAAATCTGAGTGAAATATTTATCGTTAAATCAATCATTCATCATCATCATTTCAGCCTCAGCACTGCGCTCGTCCACCTCTGCATATCTGAATAAACAACTTGAAAGAGGGATTGCAGAGACAGACACAGAGGAAAGGAAACATTTCTCATATTTTTCATCATTTTGCCATTTTGATGCCAAAATTGATCCACCTCACAAATCACTCATCTCTCTGCCTCTCTCCTCCCCTCTGCTCTCTCTCTCTCTCTCTCTCTCTCTCTCTCTCCGAGCCACTTCTGCAGACGATGGCCTGTACTCCAGGGCTGTTTTCCAATTACGGCTCAACCTTTTCAGAGAAGGTCATTATAATTAGAGATCCATTTAGCTTTTCTGTGAAAAGCACGAAATAATTTTTTCTGATTGTGGTCCCTGGAAGAAGGAGAAAAAAAATGCTGCAGTGCTGATCTCAAGTGGCTCTATTATTATGGTTGGGTGGACAGGTTGCATGCATTAGTGGCTTCACTTGGAGGGGAGACTGGCCTTTTGCACATTACATGAGCATGAATGGGAAAAGACATCTTGGAAATAGCGCTCCGAATCAATGCCAGGCCTGTATGTGTCTGTGTGTTCACCTCGGTAAAGAGAGGATAATAAGCAGAGGAGGACTTCATTGGGAGTGGAAGTTGCTGTGGACTATAACCTGTCTGAAAAAATGAATTCTTCATATGTAATCTGAGAAAAAAATGATTATAGAGCTATTGAGCCCTGTTTGAACAAGCCTGAGCTGGCTAAGATTTCAGTAACACAAGTGATCCAGTGGCTATATAGTTCTGTTTCTGTTGGACCATAAAAGTGAAAATATATACTGTTTGAAAATATGAGCAGGTCAGCTAGACAGGCAAACCTAACATTACACAGTTTGGATGCCGAGTTTATTTATTCTGATTTTACATTTTTGATCTTAGCTCATATTATTATTTCTCGGACTAACTACCTCGACACTGCAATGACAAAAAGCTTCATTTTTGATTTCCAGCCTTAGCGTCAATCTCTTAGCAGAATAATTGCATATTAAAGGCTCCTTTACAAGATTCTTGTTTTATAATCAATCCACTGGAAAGCTGGAGATTTTCAAAGACGGTCTTCTGAAAAAAACAACAGCATCAGTTGTTTTAACAAGGTATTTAACAGTATCAGCTACAGCTACAGCATCTTTATGCTCAAATGTCAGAAACCTCTGGCAGTGGTCATAATCATGACGGGAGAAGGAGGAAGTCAGGAGATGACAACAACAAGTCCTGAACATCTATACAGGTCTTTTCTTCCAACCCTCTGATACGGCCCATAGTGTCTCCTGAAATACTGCTTCTACAGTCTGGATCTTGGTTATCATGGTTACAATAATAAACACACCGAGTGAACCGACAGCAGTGTATCGGACCTTCATCGCCATGGTTACAATTATAAATGATCATGGCTTGGTTAGGTTTAGGAAAACATCCTGTTTTGGGTTAAAATAAGTATTTGCTAAAGATTAGACATGGTTTCGATAATAACAACGTGGTTACGGTTGTTGCACAGTCATGGATAAAGAAACAACATAAACACAGGAAGTGAACACTGGTCTCCTGAGTGAAATTCCTGTTTTGTTGACCCATCCATCCACCACAACCTCCTCCTGACGTGGACTTTGTCTCTTTATACTACGTCACCAGACATCTTCCTTTGCTCCTGTCAAATTACTACGACAACTAGATGTCACCTAACAACAAAACTATTGGTCAAGTCTTACAATAGGTGGCTAACAATAGTTAGCTACAATTGTAGCTAACAATAGCTGTGTCCCAATTCAGGGGCCATGTACTTAGGAAGCTACACTTGAAGGCCGATTGCATCACAGCAGCACGACTTCGCTGCCCCATTTCAAAGCCTCCTTCAAATGCAGCCGAAGAATGTGATCTTCTTTTCCTGGGCAACGAAGGCTTCAACGGGTGGATCCTTCGTGGCCCAAGCTATCCCAAAATTCATTGTGTGCTGGTAATGAAAAGAGTATGGCAGCAAAGAACACTGACAGAGTCAGAGGATTAAACTTTTATGTGTGTATTGGGTTTCAGCTCAGTTCAACAGTTAACGATACAACTGTTAAAACCAAGGCCCTTAAAACCTTACATTTTTGTGAAAAAAGTTTTGTGTTGTCAAGGTTGCTAGGCAACAAGAGTCGCGCTTTGCGACATAGCAGTAACGGAGGGCACAGCTGGTGACAAAAAATGAAAATCTTCCGTAGGTCAGTCTCATTTTAGTTCAGCCTTCACAGTCTACGACAGACACCTTCGTAGACTGCGTCCTCCGAAGGATGCGGCCCCTGAATTGGGACACAGCTAATAATAGTTGTAGCTAATAGCTGAAAGAATCATCAGATGTCACCTACAGATATGAACACTGCATTTGTCAACCTCTGTCTGAAATCTGGAGCCCATTGTTTAAAAGAAATACTAATCTGCCATCACCACTGTAAACCACTGTGTGAACATCAAAAACGTGACGTGTAGCAGCAGTAACTATTCTGACTTACAGTTACCTGCCACCTGTCAATTGTTAATTGATCTTTTCTAACAGTAACCAAGCAAAAATAGCATGCCCCACACTGAAGGAATCTTATATTCACATTCATCCAAAACATGGTGCGTGTGGTTCAAGGTTTGTGTTTTTCACAAAAATACATGAAACTGTGTTTATGGACAGCGATTCTAATTTAAATTCCCTCTGCAGCCGCACGCAGATAGGTAGTAGTTCTGTGCAGCATACAATCTATACAACAGTATGTTTTCTCCTCTCTGCATTACAGAAGCAGATGGCTGGGGACCAGCACTCCAAAGTGGTGGAAACCAACTAATTGGTTTGAGGGAAATCGATATGGTGCCGGCAGCAAACCCCTCCTCTCCCCTCACAGTCCATCAGTCTTGCTCTGCAATTACCCCATTGATTGGCCAGTGCTAATTGCAGGTCTCATTATTGCAGGTTTCAGCTAGTTGCCATTACAGCAGCTGAGTTCAGAGGTAAACAGTGAGGAGTAATGCAGAGCATATACTCCACACTATAGCATGAATGACAAGGCAGACAGGTGGTCTGGGGATCAGTAGGCTAAAGTCTATATCAGTATATCTGGGTCTGGATATCCAGTGAGTCTGGATCATGATAATGAGATATTTTATAGAGCATTACAACATGGTTGGAGAGTTCCCTAATGCTCTACAGCAGAGGGAGGTCAGAGGTCAGGTCACCTTAACAACAGCAACCTTTCAGCTGTTGGACGGCGGCGTACTGTGTAAAACATGAAAATGAACAATTACTGAAATGGTCTGGTCACCAGACAGACAGAAATCTGCTGCTCATGAGGTCATGAGTTAAAAAGCTGTTGAATGGTGCCAAATCCAATTCCAAGTAAAATAAGTACTTTGTTAAGGTTAGAGGACATTTGTTGTCATGGTTACAATTATAGACACATGGTTAAGGTTACAGAGCGATCACGGTCATGGTTAAAAGAAACAATGTTGACTGTCGGTTTGAAAAGGGAAATTAACAGCAGTCTACCGTGTTGAAGTCCCATGTTTTGTTTGCCCATCCATCCACCGCAACCTCCTCTCTCTGCAGACTGTGTCACTACGTAACAACCGAGAGGCTGAAAAATGAACGGCTATTTAGTGTGTGTGTGGGGGGGGGGGGCAGGCACCAAAATGTTTTCAAACTTGTGAGAACGGCGACTGAGGAAGGAGGACACATTGTCAGCGCATATGATGTAATTTCCATGTGGCATAACACATGGGGGCAGACCCCATCCCCCAGTCCTTGGTATGACGTGTGCTGTGTATGTCTGCCATCTACGCCAACCACCTCCTGGCTACTATGCTGCCATTAAGAGAATAAGCACTAAAAATGTTTTGCCCCTGCACAAAACCCAGCCATCCACTTATGTTGTTGTATACTGCCACCACAACATAAGTGAAAACACTGTTTAGTATATCAACGTAATTTGCAGGAGACAGTGAACAACACAGCAACTCTGTTCACATTATATTTTCCTATACCATCTTTTCTACTGATTTCTACTGTACTGTACAATATAATAA
The DNA here is from genome assembly GCF_002814215.2 of Seriola lalandi dorsalis. NCBI lineage: Eukaryota > Metazoa > Chordata > Actinopteri > Carangiformes > Carangidae > Seriola > Seriola lalandi. Next base: position 1,584,717 of record NW_019525136.1, read on the forward strand.
ATCAAAATTACAATGCAGATCCAATCTCGGATATAAATAGTCACTTGTGATAATATATAGTGGTAATGGATTTCCCTGTTATTTGATTTTATATGACTGATATGCTTAAAGCCATGTTCCATGTTTCACTTTGCTCTGTTTATCACCAGCCGTTTGTATGTGTGTGTGTGTGTGTGTGTGTGTGTGTGTGTGTGTGTCAGTGTCATCATGGTAAAATATGGTCCTGGCACAGAGGAGGTTTAGGCAGGTGACACAACCAAGTAAGATACAGTCACAAAACTTTACAGGTGCGTAGCTGAGATCAAAATCAAGAGTACGAAGATGGGTGAGGTCCAGCCGAGGATTACTGAGCAGTAATAATGTGGTAATATCTACAATCCTGTTGTACGATGCTCTCTAGTTTTAGTTAATTAGCAGCTGATAAAAGAGTTGGAAGGATCAGTGGTGATGGGAATACACTGAGAGAGGGGGACATGATATCCTAGGACAAAACAAGTCCAGAAAGTATTTGTTTTGGATGAAAATTCACTACAGCTTTTATTCCACAACACCAACGCTGAAGTCCATGCAAGAAGTAAATCCGTGGCAGACGTTTCTGACACTAAGCTAAAGATTTAGTCAGTACTGATGTCTTTATAATGGAGGAATAAAGAATGTGCAATTGTTACAGATTAAAGGTGATTCACGTTATTCGCACGATTTCCCCAAATTCAAAGAAGTGCAATCGTCATTCACATTAACATTCATTAAAAATTTAAATCATCAAATTAAAAATCATCTCTGTTTCACTCTAACTTATGTTCACTACGATGGTCAGTCAGAACAGAGAGTCTGTGAAATTAAAATGATTTAAAATAAGCACTAGGAAGGAATGTAACAGCCAGAATCCTGTCTGTCAATGAAAATATAAAGACAGACATTTTTAATAGATCAAATTTATGCATAATTATTCTATCGTTGCTAGAATACATTTATTTCATTTTGATTTAAGCCAAAATCAAATGCAGTGGTGTTTACTTTATTGTTTTCCTTTCAAAAGGTTGTGGACTAAAGGCGCCTGATGGTAAAAATGCAGCCTTACAGACGTGTCCCCACCCACACACACACACACTCACACACACACACACACCACAATTAATCTATTCACACATTAAATCCAATGGCTGTAGAGTAATGCACATACACACAGGTAAACACACACAGAGACGCACAGACAGTCTCCGCTCGTCCTGTTCTCTCCCATGGGTCTCTGTTAAAATTGACCTTCTCTGCCTTTCATCACAGGAAAATATCACCCTCAAAGAATAATAAGGCTGCCAGACACATTAATTAGAGAGCATCTATTTAGATAAACGTCTGAGAGAGAGACAGAGAGAGAGAGAGGGAATGTAAGGGAAGTTATTAATATGCAATATGAAAATAATTACACCCAATTTTTCTTAATATGTGGAAATGGCACATGTGCATTTTAATGTTAATGTATTTTTCTGCTGCAATCTTTTTATGGACATTTGTTTGCTGGAAATAAAAAAAAAAACTTTTGTAAGGTTTGCAAGCTCATTTATTTCCTGTTTGTGTTATCTTGGTTGATTCTGAGTGTATCCATGCATATTTATGTTTGGTTATTGTCAAGAATAATGTTACTGTTTCGGCAGACCTGCAGTATTTCCTGTGATTTAAAATCAAGCATTTTTGCTCTGTCAGTCACTTAAACAGCGTGAAACACTGTGTTTTTCCAGAATTTAATACACACTGAGCCTCAGTTTTTTTTCAAGGTTAGGACAGTAAACACCTTGTAATTGTGCAGGTTTGTTGTCAGTGTCTGTGTGTCTCCTGCAAACTCACACAACACACATCACTCTTTTCCCTGTATGTCTCTGAACACTGATGCATTAAGGTCTGTGCTTAGATGTATTTACATGTTATAATATGTGTGATTTGCTTTTTGTGTATCTGCAGGGGCTCTTACAATTGATGTGTGTGTGACCCTCGGTAAATAAGGGTCTGTGCTCCATCTGGTCTCAGTCAGAACAGTTTGAGGCAGCATCTCAATCAGAGCTGCTGATTGGTGTTGTTCTCATGTGCTGCAGCTGCCCAGCCCTCAGCACCGACACACGGGCTGGGATCAGCTCTGCTCACACCTTTTACCCACGCAGCCAACTGCAGAAAACGGCCCACTTCATGTGTACAGTGATTTCTGATTTACCGTCCCTGCAGTCAGTTCTGTCTGTACAGGATGCAAAAAGGGACAAAACCATAGTCTCTATTACACAATGGAACTTCTGTTTTAATAATTGAAGCTTCACACATTCGGTTTAATCCTTTGCTGCCTTCACATGCTGTTGAAAAAACTGTGTTGTATCAATCACACCTAAATTAAAGTGGTAACTATGGCAGGGAAAGTGGGGAAACATGACATTTAACATCATGTTTTTTTTATACATTATATTTTAGGTTGCTTCTGTGTGGAAAAAATATGGGGACATTTTCTCTTCTCTTCTTCTCTTTTCAGCTATGACTGTGTGTCAGGTCACAGGTGCATGATTTCGTACACGGGGGTTTAAAGAAAGCAAAAGGCTTCCCTCTCTTATCTCTGCTGTACATTTCTCCTGCTTTGTGAATGTTTCATTGTTACTGCTTTAATGCAGATTTTAAAACACCTCAGTCGACCTCAGAGCAGCCATCGCTCTCTGAGGAGAGGAGAGAGACAAGTTATGTCTTTGTGTGTGTGTGTCTGTGTGTGTGTGTGTGTGTGTGTGCGTGCGTGCGTGCGTGCGTGCGTGCGTGCGTGCGTGCGTGCGTGCGTGCATGCGTGCGTGTGTGTGTATCTGTGTATCCCGGGGTTGGGGGTGGGTTTGATCGTTACCAAGGCGACAGAAATATCTTTTCCCTGTTCTTTTACAGCAGGAAGCAGGAAGACTTCATCAACTCTGGATGACCCCCCAGAAACACAGGTGCAACATCTTCCCTTTCTCTGTCTGTCTTCCTCCTCCTCACAGCGTCTCCCATACACACAAAAGCATACACCACACCCATAGGCATATACACACACACACACACACACACACACACACACACTGCATTGCACTTCTACGTATAGGGCTGGGACATTGGTGGGTTCATCAGCTGCTCAAATTACAGAAATTAAATAGACAACTTTGATTTTTTTTCGAGCTAAAGCGCCAGGTTCTCGCTCAGTTTCCAGCTTCTCTCTTATGTGATCCGAGGATGAGTCTTTCCGGGAATGTTGGTTAAACAAGACAGAGGCAGTTTGAGGATGTTGCCTTATGAGAAGTCATGATTAAAGTATTGATTTCATGTATCTTCTGTATTAATGATTCATGTGATTATTTATACCTGATTAAATTTATATAATATTGCTTTTTCTAGTCGTGTCTGCTTTTTTTTTCTTCTCACTTGGAGACTGTAGAAAAATCAAGTGAGGACAGGGATCAGTTGTGTTTTCAAAAAACTCAATATAGTACAATTACATTATTATAAGACATTGTGTGGCATTGTGTGTTTTTTTGTTAATTATGGGGAGAATCCAAAGAAATGATCAATAATGCAGGGAAGGTCTTTCTTATATGATCATTTCCATAAAGTCCCTTAATAATTACGCCTTACATTTAATGGAGTTTTGTTTGAATAAAAAAAAGAAAGAAAGAAAGAAAGAAAGAAAGAAAGAAAGAAAGAAAGAAAGAAAGAAAGACTGAAAGAAAGAGAGAAAGAAAGAAAAAAAGAAAGAAAGAAAAAATGAAATGCATTCCATCTGAATATTCATTATAAAACCACTGTGGTGTAAACTCCATTACTTTGACATTCTCATGAATAAAAAACAAAAGAACTGAAATTTCCCCACAGGGATCAGAGTGTGTGTCACTCACTCACAAACCTGATTATTGACAATAAGGCCTTCATAATGCTCAGCTGCTGTGTGTGTTGCAGATAGCTGCAGTGCATGATGAAATACAATGTGGGGAAGATGCTGCCAGTAAATGTGAGACCAAACAGGGAAGAAAAAGCAGAGATAGACGTCTGACAAACTGACAAATGATATGAAAAGAAATGATGAAAATGACACAGTGATTGTGATCTGACATGTCTGTTTTACATGCATATTAAACTGGGGTTGTTATCAGATCAATAGTGACTTTTTGGGCTTACAACATTTAGCACAAAGGTTAGAAACAGCATTCTTTATTATTCTCTTATAAATAATTGCATGAACTAATAGGAAACATGTGGTCAAAAGCAAATGAAAGGTTTAAGTAAAATTGGGTATACTCTAGGTTATCTCTTAACAAGGAGGACTCAGGGAATGTTTAACATGCGACACTCTGGTTTGGACCTTTTCTTGGCTCCGTGCCTCATGAGTGTAATTTGGATGAGTGCAGCTCGCTTGCCTTTGGGCTCATTAACAACAATATAAACAGTAATTACTGTGATCGCCTAATTAATTCATTTAAAAATGCTGCACGGCGTAAAAGGCATGAGCAAATCTTTTCTGGAGATAACAATTTTACGAAATTATTGTTGGCATAATTAGCAATTTCATGTTCCAAAATACAAGTGAAATAATTAAAATTCTGTTTTGTCCCATTTCATACATGTACTGTTTTATTATTCAGATTCCTCGTGTTTTTCACTAAGCCTGCTTTCTGTGAGTTATCCTCCTCTGATCCCGTCTCTGTCTGCATGGCAGCTCTGCAGCCCTGATAAATGTAATCCTCCCCTCTGGACACATTTCTTTGTTTTTAGGCCATTTCCACGCTCTCCTCTGATCACCAAGCTTTACTTATTATAGAATTCTTTGCCTTCATTCAGTGGGTTTTGTTGGATTAAAGAATGGTCATTTGGGCCTCAACTGTCCATTAATTCTATCTACTTTATTGGCCAGTTAATTGTGATTAACAGTAATTAAGATTCAGCTGAACAAAGAATAGATTTGTTTTGCTTCTGGACAATAGACATTATAAATGATGAACTCTTTCAGTTTCAGTTCTCGCACCATGCCCACATCAAGATTTCCTCCAGAAACAACATTTCAATTAAGTCTCACAATGAGCAGCACAGATCTGTTCCATGATAACGAGTTGTCATACTTTCTATATGAAATACTAAATCAGCTCGGCCGGAAAGTAGACCCCAAAAATGGAACAAAGTATATCCACGTTTTGTGTCTGTATAAATCCCAGTGGCCTTTAATTGTATTATGTCATTAAATATATTTATATAGTAAAAGCCATTGTTTGAATTTCTAACTCATGCAGTGCTTTAATGGGGGGGAATATTAATGCATAATATGAGAACTACAATGTCAGAAGAGGGACAGAGTGGTTTATGTTACAGGCATAGTCCTCTGACCCTTCAAAACCCCAATTAGTATTCCTGCTGAATTTATTACCACGCCAGGCATCACTTCTTGTTTATTACGTCTCTACTCATTAAAATGAGAATTAGATTTATGGACAGATCTGACTGATGCATGGGTGAGGGGGGAAACACACTACATCAGAATGGGGACAAATCTGTGTTTGATCCAGTGCAGTGTGGTGGATGTTTTAGTTTCAAGTGCCAGAGATTAATGGTAAGGATAATTATTTAGATTAAAACCGAGGCAGGGGTTATGAGAGGTAACAGTGACATATCAGTGAGGCGTGAGGTACAAAATGCCTCTCATCCACACACACACACACACACACACACACACACACACACAAACACACACACACACACACACACACACACACACACACACACACACAATTTTCTTTTCTTGATGTAAGAAAAAAAATCTACTGACTTATATGGTCATATGTACCTAAAGTGGATGTTTGACACGCATTACAGTGATTCTAACTCACTATATGTTGAGATAAATATCTTATAAATAAGCCTGTATTTTCAGCCAGATGACAGTAATACAATAAAATAATTGAATGAATGGATAAATCTTATTTTTGGTACCTGAACTTGTATGAGATGATGTGATATGCACAAAATGGGAACTTACTGTGGAGCGCAGCACTCTATCGCCACCTGCTGGTCTTAACACAACTCCATGCTCCTTATTTAACACAGACTGAGTTATTGGTTGACTGATTCAGTGTCACATTTTGCAGTAAAATCCAGAATATTCTTTCCCAGAAATCATAATGTGTTTATAAGTGTTATTAAGATCATTTATAGCCTGTCCAAAGCTTTGTGCCACAGCAGGTCCACACTGACTCTTTTCTGCACAGGTATCATACTAAGTACTAAAGCATACTATACAAAAATATTGTAGGAAACCATCAAGTAAAGCCTGACATGCAGCTTCTATTTTCTTAAAGCAGAGCCTTCTGCTGTTGTGATTTAAACTGTTTTACTAACTGTATTTTAAAGGTCCCATATTTTACATTTGAAGTGTTGATCAGAAGATATATTTGTGGTTTTAAGAACCAAAAACCATCTCATTGTAGTTATACAACTCCTCTCTCAGGCTTCTCTCTGGAGCTCTAGTCACAACAGGTCAGTGATCCAATCAGAACAGAGGAGGATCTGAGCCTATCTTCTGATTGGCTGACCTTTTTCTGAGTGATTGAATAAAAATATAGCAGATTTCAGGTAAACACTCCAAAAACCAAATCCTGCAAGGTTGAATGGTGGGTCCAGGTGGGCAGGGCTTGAGCAGTGACTGCTTCGTTGTGACATCACAAACTTACAGAAGTCCTGACGGCTGGTTTTAAGGCTCAGTTTCTGAATACAGGCTGTGTGCATTTCTCTGTGGACTGAGGCTTTGATACTTTCACAGTATTAATATAGAACCTAGACCTAATTTATGATCAAAGAACACAATATGGGACCTTTAAAGAAATGTTAGCTTTAGTATGCTGTACTGTTGTAATGATGAATAAAACCAATTGGATTTAATTTGGTTGGTATAGATAATGAGTATTTAAAGACTGACAGGCAAAATAACATGATCAGGACATCCATACTTCTAACTGAGCTCTGTGACTTTTCAATTAGAAATATTTTTAACAGTCACTTCAAACAGATGCTTTGACACCTGCTGTTTTTGGTTCTTGTGCCTGTGCCTGGTAGGGCCATTTCCAAATTGAATTATTTTTAATGCAAAATAACAGGCAGAGTTGTTAACTCAACTCACTGGTCATTTGTGAAAGTACATGCTTTCAGCCAGTGTCAGTGATGGTCTCCTTGTAACCACTGTTCATGTTTCATATGACTGGCATATTTCATGATATTTGGTATTTTTAATATTTTCCTTATGATTTTTGAGAATTTTCTTCAAACCACGTTACATATATTTTGCAGTACATGTGGTTCATGCAACGCCAATTCAGACGGTTATTTCTTCTATGATATAAAGTTTCCTTAAAACTTGCAAACACTGAAAAAGTGTCATAAAGACATCTGCCAAAGAAGGAGCTGTATTAACAGCTAAGATTAAGATTATAGCCTTGGGGAAATGGCCCATTTTCCGTAGTTGCTCACTAGGTGGCGCCAGAGGCTAATATAAAAATGAAACGTAATTCAGCTCTAAATTAGAGAGGAGGAAGAAGACAGAAGTCTCACTCTGCTCATTTCTGGATACCACGAATGCAAACAGATATGTCTTCCACATATTGCTTCCCGGATGGAGAGTTAAAATGTAATTTTTTGCAAAAAAACAACCACCCTCTCTCGTGTCACAATTCACGAAAAATGTCTCTTATGCTATGTCAGAGGGCGCATGCGTCAATACAAACACAATTTTGCAGACCGGAAGACGAGCCAGTTTTTATTTGGTGTAGCACATCACCTTTCTATGCAATCTTCGATGTAACTGACTACACACTGACACTTGTTGGGGATACATGTGTTCCTGCCTGTCGCAGTTTACCTGTTTACCGGTAGATGAAGACACGTCTAATGACATCGTTAACTTAAGTGGTAAGTCGGGTAAGTCGCCTGTTTGAGCTTAGCTGTTTATGACATTTATAGCTCTCGTTCCTCTTAAAGAGCCCTATTTAAACTCAGTCATTACAGCTGTGTTACGTTGTGGTAAACTCTGCAGTCTATCTTCTCTATCTGGTTGAGACTATAAGCAGTCTGATAAACATTACCTCCGCACACACTGTCGTTTAGAAGACGTTTAGCTAGCTACTGCTGTCGGTTTGAGCAGCAGGTTAGGTCAACACTCAGTAAACCGTAGGTAGCTCTGGCGCATCCAACAACAGTAGCATCTTAGCTTGCTATGCTAGTAGAGCTTTGTAGAATACAAATTATTTTTATGTTTGGCTACAAGGTTTAAATGTCCCGAGGGCTTTTGTTCTACTGTTACGGTTGCAGTAGCGTTGTGTTCTCGCTGTTGTGCATTTATTGTTGGTGTAAAGATTTGTTCAGGTTGTACCACAGGCGGATACATATTGAAACAACTAAGTTTCACTGGTACATGGCTCTGATGTGGGCAGAAAGTTTAGATGGATTTTTAGGTTGAAGGTTGAAGAACCAAAGACCACACAGAACCATGTATGAAATGATGTAGTATTTTGTTATTATGATAATCACACCTCTGTTGTTGGGAGGTTCAACAGTCTAACTTTATGCATGCAATTCATAATGGGATGAAGCTTTTTTCATTTAGCTGCAGAACATGAACACAGTTTTTGTTTTGTTTTGTTTTTTTATAACATAAGTTGGGTCTGTTTTATACATCCTCATTTCACTAAGAGATTTCTTACATAAGGCAATACATCTGACACGTTTTATAAATTACACAATCAAATTAATAAGCATGAACTTTGCTTACCCACTTTTTATATGAATTTGTCAGATGTTAAGCAATGACATCAACTTTTATTACGAATTACGAATCTTTGTTTAAAAATGTACTATTAGTAAGTATATTATTATCAGATTCTGTTAAACTCCCAAATATCATTAGCAGTATTTGCTTCAAAAATCCAGTATTGGACAGACTAGATACTTGGTGTGACGTATTAGTGCAAGCCTATATGATACAGCGTTTGAAAAGAAAATGCATTTTTATATTAAATACAGTATTTTTTTTTAAAATTTCATTTATTATTATTGATCAATCTGCTGACAATTTCAATTTATCAGTTAAACATTTTGGCCTATAAAACATCCCAAATTTTTTTTTTTTTTTTTAAATGTTCATCACAATCACTGTGAGTTAAAAATGAGAAAAACATTCAGTGTAGTATCATGTGAAACAAGAGAGAGCAGTTCACATCTGAGTAGCTGGAACCATCATATATTTGGAATTTTAACTTGGAAACTAATTTAAATAGTTCCTTTTAAAATGGTTGCAGATTTATTTTCTGTAAAATCAAATAATTATGCCAACCATATTTAATTTACGTCAAGACACCTCAAATCCTTTAACTTACACCTGTGGCAGATGGAGTCTATACTGCTATAGCATGTGAGAATATTTACTTAAACACCAACTACACACTTACAGACAGCCAGAGACTGGAAGTATCGTTTAGCACTTGTATGTTAGTGAAGGTCTTAAGTCATTTCCCCTCAGTGAGAGACATTTTTTCACCACATCTCTGTATGAAAAGTGCCCTGAGATGGCTTCTGTTATGATGTGAGGCTGTATGAATATAATTGGCTTGACTTGACTCTCTGACAATCTCTCAGTATGATTATTATTTGTTTTATATGTTGTTACAGCAGAGTTAAGCATCTGGTAGCAGTATCATGGGTGTTGGAGGTGTCGGTAGGTGCAGATCAATAACAGGAAATCAGTGGTAGCAGATGCTCTCTGGATGTGCAAAGTAGATTTCTCACCCAATCTCCTGAGTTCATTACATGTATGGAGAGGCAGATGAGCCGACATCTGGGGCAAATGGCACATCATCAGGCGGAGTGGTTTGACGGCTGTAGTCAGCATCAAGGGTGTCCTACTGCTACTGTTAGAGCTTAATGGGAGATTGGGTTGAAAAATCTGTATTACATATTGACTTTATCGTAAGTGAAAGTACCTCTATGATAGTGTTTACTGCTTATGAAGTTTAAGGTCTACACCTGTACTGCATGTATAGCTTAGATATTTTTATTATTTTTAAATTATCCCACATGAAATATTTATTGTGCTTGTGATTGTTTTTTCCCAGCCATGCTAAATAAGATCACAGTGTGGAGTAGAGTAGTCAGTGAGTGTCTGAGAAGCTGTAATAATGTGGCTGTGAAAAGAGCCAGTTGTACAGTAACATCATCTGAGAGTCAGTGTTTCTACTGACCCCATGTATGTACCAGGATCTCAAGCTTCTGTCGGGTCTGCGGGTCGGTGAGCTTGAACCACACAGCTCACACTCCCCTGGACTCCAGTCAGTGATTTACAGTGACCCACTGACCTACCCATTAAATTAACATGCACTATGTGCGCACACGTTTATGTGTACAAACACAAACATACACGCATGTCAAATATAGTAAGTGCAGAAACTGGTCATTTGAAAAGTATGTTTCTGTCCATCCTTCTTCAGGTGCTGTCAAATTTCAATTAAGGTCATTGGTGAATAAGGAAGGACGCTATAAACTCAAACACCAGAGGGAGTGACCCAGCAGTGTGAAACCACTCACCTGGGCTGCAGGCGTCTACACCTTCCACCCGGTGAGTGACAGAACTACAGATAATGAATTAATTGTTGCTAAAGATACCATACATGTTGTTACACCCCCAAAGTGTGGAACACACTGCGTCTGGATATTAGAACAGAAAGTTTGATCTGTATTGATTGTACCTATACTTCACTTCATCACGTTGCTTTCTGTTAGTACACCCTTTCAATGGCTCACTGCATTTGTCAGGATAAAGCTTTGGGCAGCACAGTGGTTAACACTGTGCTCTCAGAGCATGAGTTGGAACATGTGCTTTGCCACAGTCCAAAAACATGTAGTTTAGATGAATTCCCTATAGATGTGAAGGTTGGCCTGTCGCCCAACACATGCTGGGACAGGTTCTAGCCTGTAATCAGTTTAGAAGATGGATGGATGAAAGAAGATAAAAAAGATTCTCATTCACTGCTTATTATGAATCCATGGGAGACTTCCAGAATTTGTGACTATTGATTGGCAATACACTATGATATCAGTATTTCATTTATTTATTTGTTGCTGATCATGAGATAGCTGTTGTTTAGCAAGCAGGTTTATTTAATCCCAGAACCAGTTCTAATAGATGTTGGAGTGGCTCTTATGTGGCTGTTCCTTATGTCTTTATTCAGTTTATATAGATAATGACTCTCATACTGCAGTTTAATTTTTTTCAAGTGGACTGAGCAACAAAACCTTTCATTCTTTGTTTTTCTAGCCAACTGGAAATGTGGAGGAACCTTTTACTTAGTCTAATTAGTCTCAGTGTAATAGATGTTACATCATAGTGTTACCTTCATGACACTTGTTCTAATTATTGGCCTGGGGCCAGGAAGGGGCCCTGAGCTCCATATTCTGGGTGAGGTTGACATCATTGGTCAATTCAAGGGCTCTTGAGTCACTTGTCGGGCTCCAAGCCGAGGATCATTGTGCCCTCGGAGACCAACAGGAGCTGTTTCCTCTGATGTCACAGCAGTTTAACTAGAGAAATAAAAATAGATATTATGTATGAGAGATAAATGATCCTACAATCATGCTATAAAAGTATCATTAATTCCAAATAATAACTCCAAACAAATCTTGCGAAACTACAATTCATTCTAAGTAACCGTGAATGAATGGCAAAAAACAAATGGCAGTATAGTGAGTAGGATTAGATCTGCAGACATGTTCCCTATAATGGTGCAGTGGCTGTGAGGAATTTAGCCAGGGCTGACATCATGTCATCACTTGTATGTTGGTTGTTTGGTTTTCTTTGGCTCTTTTTCCTTATCAAGCACGGACACAGTGTGGGAAACAGTTTCTACATTTGTCCTTCAATTTTCCCAACATGGATAGTTAGAATTGCTGGCATTCCTTATTGAAACCCAGGACTCAGCTGTACCACGGCCAGATGAACCCCCCTGCTGGTAATAAGAACGTCAAACAAGTCAGATTACAGTTTTGTCTATTTGTTTTTACTTATTATTTTGTGGCAAAAGGATTTTAAACATTACGACTTGAGAGGTTGCTACTTAGGACATCATATTCATACAGTATGTGCCTTTTAAAAAGCTGAAACTATATTTCCAATATGTCCTGTGAAGAGGAAAAATAACCCATCGAAATTCTAAATGTCAAGGCATGTCTTTCATGAAATATCCTTGAAGCACCAATGTACAGACAAATATCACAGCATCTCACCTGCCCTGTAGTGTACACAGCTCTGCAGACGTTCCCCTGTGCCTCTGCTCTGCCCGACACACGTGTGGCTTAGCGGCTGAGACCAAACAGGATCATCAACTGTCAGCCTCGTGCTTCCCACGGACACAGTGGTGACAGCTTGAACAAGGGAACATGATGTGCTGCCCGCCGCCTTCAGGAGAAGGCCTGACACACTACACCCCCTCACTCCATCCATTCATAGGCGGATCATTTGTGAGTGTAGTGTTTGTGTTGCAGTGTGGCATGCTCATGATTTGATGACAATTTCAATTTCATATTATTTAAAAAATACCACCCAGCTCAGTTCAACCTATTATTCAAATAAAATAAAAAAATAGATAAAATAAAAGATGTTGTCTGAGAAGCCTACGAGTGTCATTATTGTCACTACATCCGCCCCAGACTTTTCCACAGTCTGTGGTCGTCACCCCTTAAACTACAACAAAAGCTGGGAAAGCATCTAGTTTGCTCTAGTTATGCTGTGTCACTTTGTCATTGCTGTTACTCTGCTGTGTAAAGTCACGTCATCATCCTTAGCTAGTTAGTGGCTAAATCTGGTGCAAAACGTCTGAGATTAATGTTTTTGTGCACAGTCCCTGACAAATACTTCAATAAGAAAATAATATTAGTATAGAAAAAGAAATAGGACTGGTGGCAACTTGGTGTTCAACATGTCATGTTTGTCTTCAGTAATGTAGATTTACCAGCTTTACTGTTGTATAATTGTGGTCCTTACAGGTGGATTATACAAAAAATATATTAATTAAAAAAACACCACAAATTCTCAGCTTGAAAAAAATGTGAAAATTTTCCACATTGAACCAAAATAAAGTGTCAAAATCAACAAGTCGCTCACTCTTTAGTCCCTTACTGTCGGAGTAGTCACTGATGTTTTGAAACTTGTTTTCAGAAACCCAACACTATGACTAGTTGTCAAACCAACCAACTGACATCACTCAGGGATTTTTCTCTGACTGTTCAGTTACTCATTAAGTCTCCTTGATACTTCATGAATATGTCTCCACACACAGTGTCAAAGCCTCCCCAGCTCTGTGTTGATCACTGCACCCTGCTTCCTCCAGGTAGACTGCTACAGTGACAGCTCACTTGGCAGATGGTAGGGTTGGCACTTCACGACCACCACCACAGGTCACACACAGACCACCATCACGAATCCTCTGTCATTTTAGTAGCAAGTTAGTCTGTCCAGCTTGACGGCTGTGTGCTGAAGGTTGCTGTGTAGCCATGTTTCAGTGAGCCAAGCACGTGAAATTAGCCCATACATCTGCCTATCTGCCTCTTCCTGGTCACTATTGTTTTCTTTCGATTTAATATCATTTACAGTTTTTTCAAATTCAATTGGTGACACGCGTCTCTTGATGCTGAGGTAACTCTCTCCAAACTCATCATTGGGTGCCATGAATGCTGGATGTCTCTGCAGAGGATTGTCTGGGGTGGATCAGTCATACAGAAACATTGTTTTCCAGGTGTATTGTCACAGAGGACAGAAGGTGTAATGTGAATGAGAACTTGTGGACAAATGCAGAAGATGAGGTTGACTGGTACGATTGTATTTCTATTTTTGTAGCTATCCTTTCCCCAAGTATAGGGAAAATGTATAGTTTTGTATTTCATTATGGGAATGACTTTACTTTCATTTTGTGCACTTGGAATTACTCTATGCAAAGATGAATAAAATGAAGCACTTCTAATTCATTTCTACTTAATATACTTTGACGTTGCATGATCAATTGAATAAAGAAGTGTCCTTTTTGTTAATGGAGTCCAGACTTATGCTAAGTAAATATAAGATACTATATAGATACATATTGTGTATGCTGATACTAGTTGTTTGTGTTTTTTAGGTGACTGTGTAACAAGTGACAAAGTGTTATTGTTGAGTTTATCCTGAGATGTGTTTGAAGTGGTTTGGTTGTATTAGCACATCCTGAAAGTGAGATTAAGTGTCGTGCTGAGCTGCAGGTCAGTAAAGAAAAAAAGTAGGACAAGTTTTGAAAATGTGAACTCTTCTTTTTCATTTTATACAACACAGTGAAAGCAAGCATTTCATAGAGTGAGAAGCACCTATGATGTCTCATGCGTGTCAGATTGAGCCTGCGGTCCATAGATGACTGACACCTGGCCTTGTGATTGGTCAGATGCCATTCTTTGACCTGTGCGTCATCACAGCTATGTCTGATGTGTTAGATCATAACAATGGCTGTCATTAAATGTGATGACAGACTGCTGCAGTCTGCAGCACGTATTGATATGCTTTTAAAAACACAAGCTCTGATGGCTAATAATACCATGCACCATATTTGCATCACTGTGGTCGAGAGTCCAATACACAGCCATTTTCTTCTCTCCTTTTTAATGAAGTACAGTGTGGATTTGTGCTGATTGATAAATCGTTTTTTATGAGTGAGGGGTGAACCTTTTACCCAGTCTCACAACAACTACGGTCGTAGCTCTGTGAGTGTAATCACAACCTTTTGTGAGTAAAAAAGCAGTTAGCGTTTTTCATCACACCACCTATTCAACAAGCTTTAAACATGTAGGAAAGATACATTTTCAACTTTTCCCAAATGAGCGCAGCGTGCCAACAGTAAACTTTTGTAAACTTATTACTACAGCTTGAGACAGCAGCCCCCACTCTCAGCAGTGTTACCTGCAGCAGAAGGAGGAGGACGGAGGAGATGACTGATAGTGACTTTTGTCTGTGTTCTTCATTCAGCTTTACTCAGCAAAACTGTGAATGCACACTTCAATATTTGTTTATTTATCGCAAGTCACATCGCCATCGCAATATTGAACAGTGTCATCGCACATTGCAAATTTTCCTCATATTGTGCAGGACTAGTGTGAACTGGTTTTCACTGTAATAAACTTATTTGCATTCAATCTTAAATGGATAATAAAAATGTTATTATTGTTTCATTGAAGGAGACCACAGGGAGAAAAAGTCAGGCACTGATTGTGAGTGTTATCACCAGTCTGTTATAACAGTGACATAACAGTTTATAGTTCAGTCCTGTTGGCAGTAACAGTCCAGTTGGCTGGACAGTAGAGTTAAGCTTCCTAATAGCTGCATTATGTGAAGTACAGAATCATGGCTCTGCAGTGAGTTGTGCTGAGGATCCACATCCAGCTTTATTTTTATACTCAGGTCTTTTTACGTTTGATCACGTTTATTTGGAGGTTTTGCTCTTAATCGACGCTGCATCCTTTACCACACCCTCCTGTTGGTATGCCTAGAAAACCACATCCCTCTGCGGCCTGTCATTCAAATGTCAGCTGTACACTCAACTGTGTGTCTGTCTGTACGTGTTTATCTGTCCATCTGTCTGTCTGGCATGACTTTCCTCCATTAAGGTCAACTAGAAAGACAGAGACCAACTGCCAGAGTGTAATAATCTGGTTATGAGCTTCATGGCCTGATGCTAAATAAAGCCACATTTCTGTTCCCTTATACACATACAGAGATAATATTGCCGTGGCTATTATCAATATTTTAATTGTAAGAATTGATAACTGTAGAGTAAATCATTACCTGTACTGTATGTGAAAGGGGTCACACATTGTGATGAACCCACAAATATTTATCACCCACTTCTGCACTTCTCCTAAGCTCTACAGAGCATTTTAGCTTGTTTCAGCTCATTGTTTTGTTTTTGTAGCCTTCACTCTCAGGACAATCATTCACATTGTTTTTAGGCACAGCAAGCAGCTGTTTTCAGTAAAAAAAAAACAAAAAACACTGTACACTACCTGCTCAGCGTCAACCAGAAGCTAGTAGACACAGTTAGCAACAGGTCAGTGAACATCATGGAGCATTTAGTCGCTAATGAGCCAAGTATTTCCCTCAGGAAGCTGTGGAAAGCAACACAGAGACATGTTAGACACACATCAATCAGGTGCATAGAAAAACAACTTCAAATGAATGCACATTTTGCTCCATGTCTAAATTTTCCTTTTTAACGTAAAAGCTGACAACATGTCAGTGTCGTGAGTAAACGGGCTTTTTACTCCTTCCGACCTGCTTGTTGAACAGCCAACTACCTTCAGAAACACACCATTTCTGTAACTTTCTAAAACCAGTGATATGAAATTCACACTCACTTCACACCGTGACTGGCCAGCTGTGCAGATGTGAGAAAGGAGCCAAAGATTGAACGTATAGCTCTCCTTTTTCATTTGTTACAGAACTATTTCACGTCACTTTAAATGTAAACAAGTGCAACACCATGAAGAGATTGGAGAGACTGTCTGAAAATGCGCAGTTATCACTGTTTTTCAAGAATGTCATGTCTCCCCCTTCTCCATGACAGCTGGCTCTTCACTCCGCCTTCCAAGAGCTTACAAAGAAATCATATTTGGGGCCAGTTATTGCAACATGCAAGCTGCAACTTACAACCTGAAAGCAGTTTCTCTCACAATAATTTTGACACAAAATAATCAAAAGAAAAAACATACTAATGGCCCATGTTTGGCCAATGCTTGTCCCATGTGAGAGAACTGTAGGACTAACCATTGTCGATCTGTGTATAAGCTGTGCTGGCGACTCCGCTTTATGGAACAGCCCCCCAGGATCCCAAAGATACACTATGCATACACTCAGAGGCAAAGCAAATGACCCCATTCCCAAATGCAAATAGGCCCAGTGAAGCCTTTTTGGTAGACACGTCTTTCAACATCACCCAGGTGCTCAAAGTCAGTGTGGAAGAAATACACCAGTGGGCAACATACCATAGGGCATCCATGTATGAACTGTCTTAATGGGCAGCAGCTGTGGCACTTCACAGTGGTCTGTCTGTCAGTCATTCTGACTGCTCTTTATGTGGCTTCAAACATATCTACAGCACGGTGTGGATTCACAGTAAAATATTAATGTTTAGCCGTAGATTTTCATTTCCTCATTGGTGCAAACAAGCAGGGGTTGCCAACTCAGCAAATTTGTTGCAAGATTTACCAACTTTTCAGACCTCTTTAACAACTTTTTTTCTAAAAAAAATTTTAGTGACTCTTTGGAGAAATCTTAGCTACTTTCCATAGAAGAAAGTCGCCGGTACTGTCCCCTGTGGGTACTCTGTTCAGAAATCAGATGTTTTCTCCATCCATACTAAAAACACCTGAAAAAACATATCACATGACCATTCACATACACTAAGCACAAACATGCCGGTGTAAACAAGGAGATTTAATTATTTTAGGTTTATGTTGCAGTCGGTTAGTTGCAGAAAATACTACAAACAAGGAAGAGCAAAGGCAGTTGTGTTGCACTTAAATGTAGAATTTAACTGCACAGTTGCTTGTAAAGAAAACGCTTGTAATTCATTCTCCATGTTGCATTCACCGCTGGTAGTCATGACTGATAAGGCCCAACCAGGAGGTGAACGTGGGTGTCTGTGACATTATTTCCAAAGGTCTCTGTTTCTGCTCGTCCAGACTACAACGCAACTCCACAGCTTTCAAGCTAAAACACGCTCAACAATGTTTCCAAAATAGTTTTTAGGGACTCAAAAATTCCATAGTGTGGACGCCAGGAGTAAATCCAGCAAAAGCGATATGTTTTAATACAAAAACGTATTAGTGCTACCACCAACAAGGCAAAAAAATCAGCAATTTCAGGTTTAACGAAGTCTTGGAACAAGAAAATGAAGACTTATATTTTGTATTTGTCTTTGTAGAGGCAGCTCTGGTACGTGGATCTAAAGATCGTAGAAGTCACACAGGAGTAAACGGCCACAGTGGTTGTTTTTACTTGTTGCTTACATCAAATGTGTGTAATCTTGTACAACATCTGCTAAACTTGACTCTGAGGTCTCAGCGCCATATGTATACTGAAATACATGAAT
This sequence comes from Seriola lalandi dorsalis, assembly GCF_002814215.2. Lineage (NCBI taxonomy): Eukaryota > Metazoa > Chordata > Actinopteri > Carangiformes > Carangidae > Seriola > Seriola lalandi. The sequence continues at coordinate 1,602,896 of NW_019525136.1, forward strand.
GCAGTGACGCAGAAACAGGCACAACATATATTATTACATAGAAACACACAGGTGAAATCAAACAAACAGTACCACAGACAGGCAGATAGTCAGACAGATACTGACAAGTATGCATGTTTAATCTGAAGTGCTAAAAAAAAAATGTATGCACTATGACGCCCTTAAACCACACACTCCATTACTTCACCAGCTACACAGTGACACCCCTCCACCAAGGCCAGACAGATTGTCAGAAGTGGTGGCATCACTCGCTGCAGGGTTGTGTCGGGAGAGCTGAGAGGAGTTGTTGAGCTCCACTGACAGGTTTGGCTTCACACCCTGACTGGCCAAGAGTCCATGGGGATGCCCAGAATTAGCACAGCGCTTTCCCACTATGTGAGAATGCTATGGTGGCTGGAACGCCTGTCAATGTCAGACAAGTGTGAAAAGAAAGGTACACAACCTACTTCAAAGGGATTTTTAGGCATCTAGAAAGCTGAATATTTCAACTCTGTTAGTAGTCGGTGGTATAGTCGTCAGTAAACATTTAGTTAAACGAGATTTGGCATATCTAGCATAAGCAAATAATTTTATGTGAAAACGTTGGCTTAAAGAAAAGACAGAGATCAGCATAGAGCACAAATAATATCGAGAGAAATTACCCTCAACAGGAGTGGCAAATGTTCGTTTTATGATCCACGAATAAAAACAATTACTCATGTGAAGGACAATTTGTGATGAAATTAGTGGTATTATTGGTAAACCCCTAACCCCTGCACAAAGTTTAGGAGCACTGCTTAAATCAACGTATAATGAAACACAATATTTTTTCCATCCTAACTACATTACTGGTAAATGCTTTGGTAATTAATAAACAATTTACAGAAATACCAATCATGTCATGTGTCATGTAAAAAAAAAAAAAAAAAAATCTCAAAGCTAGTGCTTTTTTAAACATAGACACTAAATAATACATTTCCAAATGTAAACATGTTAAACTTGTTCTTTTTTAACAATTCATTGTGACTCTTCGCACTGCCATCAGCTGTATTAAATTTCATTGTCATTTCAGCCTCCTCTGCAGATCCATTATTCCTGCCTGCTAGTAGAGGAGCTGCTATTCCATCAATGCATCTGTCCCTTCATAGTTAATGCGTCATACTGTTGGTGTACTTTAAAACTGTTTCATGTTTAAAGTTTGTGGTTGAGTCTGCAAACCTTTCCTGACAAATGTTGGGCCACACCGAGGGCAGTACATACAATAAATAACATTCCTTTCCTTGCAATATCTCAGCCACGAAAACTGTGTGAGCTGAGGAGAGAGAAGGTCTTTGCTTTTCAAAACCAGATCACATGCTGATTCCTCATCTGAATTGTCCTCATCAGAAACTCTGGACTGGCATAGGGGGGGTCTGAATGATCTCTTATTTAGGAAAAATGAATTGATAGCTTAGTATAGTTTAGCATAGTTTCATTGTCACCAAAGGGCAGAATGAGAAGGGGAGTAAAATTTGGTCACAATGCAACTAAACAGTCGCAGTCTGGAGTCCCGAAATGCTTTTATGAGCATCATAAAATTCATTCACAGATGGTCATAAATCTTGTGGATCATGAAACCAATCGTATACATTGCTCAAAAAAATGAAGGGTACACTTAAATCACACATCGGATCTTGATGAACGAATTATTCAAGTTGAAAATCTTTACTGATGTACATTGTATAAACAACAGTCAATGGAAACCAAAATCATCAACCCACTGGGGGCTGGACTCACAATCACACTGAGAATCAAAGTAAAAAACTGAAATCACAGGCTGATCCAACATGAACTTCATCACGGCAACTCAATAAGACTCAGTAGTGTGTATGGACCCTGCATCCCTGTATGCACTCCCAACAATGTATTGGCATGCTCTTGATGAGTGGCAGATGGTGTCCTGGGGAATCTCCTCCCAGACCTGGATCAGGGCATCAGTGAGCTCAGTCTGTGGCGGTACTCGGCGGCGTCGGATGCACCGATACATAACGTCCCATAGGTGCTCAATTGGATTTAGGTCAAGGGAACGTGAGGGCCAGTCAATGGCATCAATGCCTTCATCATCCAGGAACTGCCTACACACTCTGGCCACATGAGGCCAGGCATTGTCCTGCACCAGGAGGAACCCAGGGCTGCACCAGCGTCAGGTCTGACAATCGCTCTGAGGATTTCATCCCGGTGCCTAACAGCAGTCAGGGTACCGTTGACTGTGACACGGAGGTCTGTGCGACCCTCCAAGGATCTGCCTCCCCAGACCATCACTGACCCACTGCTAAACCGGTCATGCTGGATGATGTTACAGGCAGCATAACGTTCACCACGGCGTCTCCAGACTCTTTCATGCCTGTCACATGATCTCAGTGTGAACCTGCTCTCATCTGTGAAGAGAACAGGAAGCCAATGGACGACCTGCCAATTCTGATGTTCTCTGGCAAATGCCAGTCGAGCTGCACGTTGCTGGGCTGTGAGCACATGAGGATGTGGGGCCCTGATGGCACCATCATGGAGTCTGTTTCTGACAGTTTGGTCAGAAACATGTACACAGATTGATATCCCTGAAGTTTAAGTGACTTGGTGTTATACTGTGATGATTAAGTGTTCCCTTCATTTTTTTGAGCAGTGTACATGAATTTCTTTTATTTAAACCGTTTAAGAGACTCGTTTTGTATTTGGAAGCAGTTTATATCACAGAGGTGGAAATCTTCTACAAGCTCTCTGCTATAAAATAGAACCAATTAAATTCTGCCAAAACACAATGTACTGGAATTACTTGTAAATTCAGATGAGAACCTTTCTCCACCTTTCTGTTTTTAATCATTCTGTTAATACTGTTTGTTTTATGTTGAGGCTTTTTAAGTAATGCAGGTGAATATACACAAGCACGAGTTGGGTCCACATTATCTTTATGTAATGTTCCAGTTTGCCACCCAGTGTGCAGTGGAGGAGAGGAAGGATGAAAGCTTCTTGGAGCGACAGTTATATGAGAGAGGAATGGTAATGAGTGGGCTGGAAACCGTGACAGCTGGTCTGCCGCAAGTAGGGGAGTGCGAGAGAGAGAGAGAGAGAGAATAAGAGGAGGGGTTACATGTGGGAGTACACCACGGCGAATATGGTAGGACGACGACTCGTTGCAGCCGCAGCCCAGTTTTATTGAGCAGATGAGCAAATGAGTGAGCAAGCGTGTCTCGTCCAGACACCCACACTGCCTGGGCTGGTGTCCTAGGAGATTAGCAATACATTGTTACGTCTTTCTCTGTTTTTCTCCCTGTGCATTATGTTGTTTTTAATACCTGATGCCATCTCAGTATACATCCATCCCTGACATTTTGTGTATTGGCACCGAGAAAATCTTTCATTTTGGCATTTCCTATGTGACAAGCTGACTCATACCATATCTTTTTAGTTGCAGATTAATGTAATGTACCCCACACATCTCTGGATGCAGAGCCACTTATTGTGTGACACCTATTACCAAATAGGTAAACAAAGACCTCAGTAATAGATGAAGGAGAGAGAGAATAGTGTATTAAAAAGAGATATTTTGAAAAGGAAAAAAGTTTAACTTTGTTCTGCTCACATCTCACCTAATTATGAGTTTTAGAGATGGAATAGGTGAATATGTGTGTCAGACTCTCTCACACAATTGTGTGAAATATCTTTCCAAAGCAGTGGCCGGTGTGGACTCCCGTCCTGTTTGTATGCAGAGTGAGAGCTGCTGGCAGCTGCATTGTTGGGCAGCAGTGATTTGCTTTTGTGATGAACATTTTTCAATCAATTTTCATAAAGTGCACCACTCGTATTCCTCATTTTCATACAGCTGGGTACCACAACGTGAGCTGCCGTGATCAGAGTCTGTGATGGTGCCATGACACAAGTTGTTTTCCACACAATAAAAAGAACACAGTGAAGATTTCAGTGTCAAGAGGAAATACTGAGAGCGGACATGAGTAAAATGTTGTGGTAGCAGGTCATTGCTAAATCAGGTTTAAGACCTTGGATTACATCATCTCCTTGTTGAGCTATCAGTGTCAGTGGTGTTTGGTCATTGATGAGGATGTTTCATCCTCATGAATGTAACAGAAATAGAACACGAGAGCTTGCAGCTAATAAAATGTTAATCCCTGGAATTACACAGTCTTCCTGCTCATTTGACACTGTAGCTGCTGGTGTTTGTTTTGCATGAATGCACACACACACACGCACACACACATACACACACCCACACACACTATGGGGGTTTCTGATCCTTGATCGCTCTCTTGGAGTTGAATATTGTTCTAGTTTTTACACCTTTTTCTAGCTGCATTGTCTTACCTACCATGTGCGTGGAACACGTTGCCATGGCACTGGTGAAAAAGCTGAGGTCTCCCTGTTGTCACACTTTGTTCAAAGACAAACATAGATTTCCAAACTCTCTGCTTTTCTGTATCTTAGTATATTCATTTCCTTTATTTCTCTCCATGTGTGTCCACAGGGGAGCTGACCACTGAGATTTTGTGAAAAACGAGATCATCTTTTCAAGAACAAAATGTAAGAATAAAAAATCATTTTTAATGTGCTTGCAGACAGGATACGCTCACATGTTTTTATTACATGTATTCACTACCATTATGGACTGCGTCATGACTTCCAGCTCTCTCTGTGATTTTAGCTTGATTAGAACAATAACCTCTCATTAAAACTATTTAGTTGCAGCGTAGCCTGTTTAAGTGGCACTGAGGTAATGTAATGGCATTGAACACTCTTGAAAACAAGTATGGTCTCCTTCATAGATTTATACACAAGTTGTTCTATTTTTAGTTTTGTTGTAGCTCTTGCCTCTTTTTTTCCTATAGTGTAACATCAAAGTTATGAAGTAATTTCATTATTGAGCCAGAAGTTGCATTCCATATACGGTCGTCAGTCAGGCCAACTTGTGTGTCATTTGTGTTTGTGTAGCTTCACAAATGGTGTGTGAAATATGCCCGAGCCCTGGACAATCTGTGGTGTCTGCACATGTTTGTGTGTGTCTGTGAGAGTGAGAGCATAAATGTGCATAAACACCAGTGGTTCTGCTTTCACATGTGGGACTATTAGAATTGACTCAGGCTAAACTAGTTCTCACAAAACCAGAATCAGTTGATTGAGGGAATTGTTGTTGGACTGTATTTTGATGGATTAGCTTGTTCTCAGGCAGCAATCCCTCTCATTCTTCTCTCCCTCCTTAGCGTTCGGTTACAAGGTGCTTAAGTAAGGTTAAATTTATTATAGAAAAATAGTAGCTTTGTCACTGAAGAGACAAAAGAAATGTTTGCTGCCATATCAGCCAGTGATAAGACATTTATGGAGAAGTTCCCTGACATAAAAGTGTTGTTATCTCGTGATAAAAACGTGTGTATCTTAGGGCTGCCCCCTAAAACTTGATGAGTTGATGCATCCTTGGAGAATACACTTCTTTCTTTAGCTGCCTCACAGTTCACAGAGCAGTGCAGGAGTAACAGAATGGCAGGCTGTAAACTTTACAACCAAGTCTTATCAGTGTGTGTCTTGTCAGGAGAGCTGCTAGTGCTCTGGCTTTGGACAGGTTGTGTGCGTTTAAAGGAAAAGTGTTAAAAAAATGCTGATATTTTGGCCTGACTTTAAGATGTTTGAGGTAAACATCTGTTGGAAAGCTTTTATTTCATGAAACATAAGGAGTTGTCGACCAGGAGAGGAGAGAAACGTGACAGTAAATGACAACAGAATGCAGTAGATACTCTCACATTGAGCTGAAATGAAACATGCGCATAAATCAGATAAATAACAGAAATGATTTTTTTTTTTTTTAATTCTTTTGTTTATTTAATTCTTTTTTTTCCGTTGGTTTCTTGGGGTGGGCAAAAACCACAAAACTAACTGACCAAACCACAAAAGTGATGGAAGTAGAGAGAGGTGAGGGCAGAGCGACTGGTCTCCGTTGACTGTTCTGATCCTCTCAGCTCCGCGGTCCAGCTGACAACAATGTGACATCTTAGCCCGGTGAGACACTCCGCGGTGCAGAAGGATTTCCTAACTGATGGAAAAAAGGAACAGATAGTTGGATCTTTGTAGTTCGACTGACAGAACTCTGGATCGTGTACAGCCCTAGTGTGTATTTATCTTTCGCAGTGTAAAACCTTCCCACTGAGTAACTATTCTGGGAAGGTTGCAGCTGCAACACCTCATCTTTGGAGTTATAGTTGGAGCTTTTACCTTGGCCCTTTCACATGGCTCTTCCCAACGGATGGAGCAATGTTGCTAAATCATTCTAATCATTCAAAAATATTTAAAACTACGCATTTCAAATTAATATTTCACCCCTTTGAATAGGGGCTATGCACTGATGTCACTTTTTCACATGGTACAATCCCACTCACAACCCAACACAAACAAATATCTTGATGAAATCAATCAATCAATGAAGCCATCAGATAATTTGCCTGTATGACATACCAGAAAGTCTGGTTTTCCCTTCATGCACCATACAGTGCTTACAAAAAGTGTGCACCCACACTTGGTCAAAGTACAGAACACTTTGCTAGAAATACGAAACATATGGTAATTGACTGGATAAGTAGTCACCCCCCTTCTATGACGACCATAAATCAATTCTGGTGCAACCAATAATTTTCAGACATCTCACACATGGAGTTCATCTTTATCAAGCTCACTTTAATAATCTTCACTTTTATAGAAGTAGCAGTAATATTCAACTTTATTTACAGAACACATTTAAACACGACTTGAGCTGACCAACAAAGGACAATTAAAATAAATAAAAGCAAGTAAAACAAATGTCTAGAATAAGAAAAACACAAGGAAAGCATGGGAAATATACAGTATATATAAACATATAAACATGCTAACAAAAAAAGCCATTGAATAAAAATGTGTCCCTAGCCTTGATTTAAAAATAGAAATGGAGGGAGCACATCTCAATTCTATTGGCAACTGGTTCAATCATTTTGGAGCAGCAGCTGCAAAGGCTCTGTCACCTTTTACTTTCAGCGATCATGGGATGTACTTTTAGATCTAAGAGATCTCGGAGCTGAGTGCCAATGGATAAGATCAGTGATGTAAGTTGGGGCCTGGCCACTAAGAGCCTTAAAAGTAATCAGCAAGGCCTTAAACTGAATTCTAAACTGAATAGGGAGCCAGTGAAAAGAGGTTAAGACTGGGGTGATGTGCTCAAGCTTTTTAGTACCAGTCAACATCCTTACGGCTGCATTCTGGGCCAACTGTAAGCGAGATAATGAATATTGGGGAATATAAAGAATAACAATAGTCCAGTCAAGTTGTGATGAAGGCGTGAATTACTTTCTCCATATCATGGAAGGGCAGACTTGGTTTCAGTTTGGAAATGGTTCAGAACTGATAGTAACTCATTTTAACAACAGTGGAGACGTGTTTATCAAGGCAGAGCTTGGAATCAAAGATAACACCCAGGTTTTTTGCATGATACTTCACACATGGGTTGAGGTGGTCTAGCTTACTTGCAAGGAGACTACTGGATTTAGAGGGATCATATATGAGTACTTTAGTTTTGTTGCTGTTCAACTGAAGGAAATTGTTTGCCATCCAGCTGTTTAATGTCCTCGAAACAGCCCAGCAGAGGTTAAAGGGAATCCGTACATTTTAGTTGCTGGATTTAGCTGTGTATGTGTGTGTTTCCAAGAGGGAGCATATACAGGCTGAATAGGAATGACCTATAGCCACTCAGAATGTCCTGTTTTTAAGATAGGATCCAAACCACTTTAGTGCAGTACCCTCAATACCGAGCCACTGTTCAAGACAAGGCAAAAGGATGTCATGGTCGACTGTATCGAAGGCAGCACTAAGATCTAGTAAAACTAGGATCGTATTTTTCCCAGAGTTAACAGAGCTGTTTCAGTACAGTATAAAATTCAGTACTGAGTAATATTAATGGGTGGTCTGTCTTCCATTGGGAAGATCAGGTGCAGCAGTTTAAACAACAACTTCAGTCTGAATGTAGGAATAGAAACACCAAACAATTATCTTATCAACTTAAAATTGCTGAGAACCCCTACTGTATACCCCATTGCATGGAGCTAATTCGGGTCATTCCTCTATGTGTAAGGTTATTTAAGGCTGCAGCTACTTATTTCTGGACTAAAAGTACAGACATACACCAACATGCTTTTTAGGAGTTTATGTTAATGGGGTTACATCTGGCCAATCGGTGTATTTTTACATTTTACAACCATGTGTTTGAAAAATTACATTGATTGGTTCTCTAATTATGCTGACTGAAAACAAAATGTGTGGTGTATCTGAGAGAAAATCTGTCTGCAAATCTTTTTTTCTACCCTATTACAAGTAAGCAAAACGGTTGTATAATGGTGCTGTTACACTTACATACTCAGAAACACCCTCACACACACGAACGGAGTTGTCAGTTTGCCTGCAGAGTTTGCGGTTATCAAGCTGTGCTCTGCAAGTGGAGTTGTGTTATTTGAGAGACCTTGGGGAAGTGAGAGGCATGAACCTGAGGAGCTGTTCTGTTCCTCATCCGCTGCAACACGGAAGGTAGCTTTCCTCATACTTTCCCCTCCGCCAGGCACCCGACAGGAAAAAGCTTTAATGGCACTGGCTCGTATTGTCATAGCTGACAAAACACTTGACGCTTGCAAAGAGCAGGATAATTCTCATGAAATGACTCAACTCTATGATAAAAAGCACAATAATGAACTGAAAACCTCCAGTCCTGTATACATGAACCATTGTCATTTTGTCAGCCTCAATTCACTACTCATTGCACATTATAGCCATAACACGAGACATTTTTCTTATGATTCTTGGCGTCTTTAGAAAAACAGGCTTTTATTTTTGTCTTTTGTGCCATGACTGGACAAGTTGGTCTTTCCAGTTTCCTGAATCTTTATCAGTCAACTGCACTATTTATCATGAACTTTCAATGTACTCACTAACATAGAATTGACATTCTCTCTAATTTACTGCCTTCTATTAACAAAAAGAGTAGTTGTAGTGAAATAAATGTCAGTTGTGTTATCCAGTCTGCATCTGTAAATTTACAGTATATATCACATTATATATACTATATAGATGTTTAACAGTGCATGTTGCCTTTTTGAAAAAGCACAGGTGTGTTTTTGGCGTGAATGGCACTCAGCTGCTCTGTCCAGCTGTACTGTTTTGGCCTAAGAGATTTGAACTTTGGGATTTTTCCAACTCTCTCCCCTACTATGATCTAAATATAGAGGACTCAATTACCATGGTTAATTTCAGCAATTCCTGTATAATTAGTCTATTTCTTTTGGAAAAGTGCAGTAACTATGTTTCCCGGCAGACTGGGAAAACTTTCAAATTCATGTGATAACTGATTTTTAGCTATACTAGCAGCGCTGTATGAATGCACTGTATGGCTCTACAAACAGTTGAGAAATGAGTATACAGCCTTACACACCTGAAAGTTCATCTACCACCAATCATTTCAAAATTTCATTTGAAAATTGTCCAATACTTTGAAGAGGGGACTGTGTCCAACAGTTTCTGTAACTTTCCAAACCCGACAATCTGACATTCACACACACTTAATGTATTGATTGGCTTGAATGTAGTGATCGGATTGAAAAAGTAAGGTGGCTTTAAATTTCCCTGTCTTCCAAGTACAGCTGAGTGCAACACTATGAATGTGTATCGTTATCCTCATCAGCTGGAAGCACTTCTGTGCCTAAGTAAGGCCTCTCAGAGATACACATTAGCATGGTTGTAGACTGTTGTTTAACAAATTGAAACATTTCCCTTTTGTTTGTATAGATCTGACGGGGGTGTGCAGTGACAACGGAAGAAATAACCCTGTGAACCGAGACGAATACGCTAAAGGTTTGCACAAAAAAGATTTCATCTGTTCTCTCTAAACTTGCAATGTGTTCTGATATGTAGTCTTCAGGATGTAATGCTGGATAGACTGATGGCCTTATTTTTTTTTTTCTGTGGATACAGAGGCCAAAGGGATAATTGGGAGGAACACACTGGCCACTTGTTGTGTTGGTTCTATCTTCTTTCGGTATTTAAATATTGCATATTTGGACAAACCTTAGCTACCTTACACAGAAAAGAGTCACCGGTACTGCCCTGCGAGCGAGAGACACACCTCTCAGTGTGTACTCTGTTCAGTGAGTGGCAGAAACCAGCTGACACTAGGCAGAACTCAAATACGACATAATGATTTTGCTAATTAATGTAGTACATCATTTAGCAACTTTTCCAGCAGCAACTTTCCATTGAAAGAATTGCTTACAGCGGTTCCACAGCAGTTTTCAACTATGTCCTCAGTTCTACACATTGACCACACATGGTCCAGCCATGTCCTGGTTTTTCTCTAGTCTTGTTGAAATATGTGACACTGGAAAATCATTTGACTCTGTGGTGACAAAAATTGATCTCATGATGTTTTGTTGAATATGTCATCATAACTTGTTAGTGTTGAAATGAAAACAGTCATAATCATTGACATTGTGATTTTTGTTCATATTTCCTAGCAGCCACAGATCAGTGTAGGACACACTGCTGTCTCCTTTCATCTCTGGCTTAAGGTGGTGTATTTGTCTAAACGGTAAAATGTTGAGTGGTCAAGCTGCTTCGTGTACAAGGCCTGTTGTTTTTGGTCAGTGTTGTTTCCCATGACTCTGAGATGAGCCAGAGGAAGCCCAATGTGATTTCCACACAGTTCCCAGGCCCTCAAATCCCTCCAAACACAGGCCATTACACACAGTCACACATACGCACACACACTTGCTCAGAAATCAGGGGACAAATGTGTGTGTGTGCGTGTGTGTGTGTGTGAGTGTGTGTGTGTTACTAACATTAAAAGATATAAAATTAAATTGCCTTGACATCCTTTGGTAATTATTATACAAATTCCAACCCTAACTTGTCAACCAAATACACACACACACACACACACACACACACACACACACACATACACACACACACACACACACAAACACACACACACTGGCCTGCGGGCCTGTCAGAATAATGACAGCTGCAGCTTGTCCAGTTAAGAGGCCCACAGCTTTATAACAGGGGCCGACTGCAGCAGTGCCTGACACACTCACACTTCAGGTCACTTGGTGTCAGTGAAACCTCTGAACTTTTTTAAGATGACAACCACTTATATAAGAGTTGTATTAAAATAGGGAAACTTCACTCAGTCTGGTTCTGAAACTATGGACAGAGGTAATAATTAGCTGGTTAGTCTTGAATAGAAACATTAGTTCCAGGATGTAACTCTTGTAAAACCAGGATTTGTTGTTTTTATTTTTTGGTTGATCAGTCTTCATTCTAAGCTAAGCTAACTGCTAGCTGGCGCTTGTATTTCGTGTACAGACACAAGAGTGGTATCGATCTTCTCATCTAATTCTTGGCAAGAAAACTAATAGGTGTGTCAAACTATTCCTTAAAGAAATTTGTAGTCACTGAACCAGTATCTGGTAGCTGCTGTAAAATGAGCCACAGAAAACCGCATGGAAAGTATTAGTCATTTGACTTTTAATCAGATATGTTGTATTTGAGAGTATTTCTTTTACAGTCCACAATAAGGAACAACTGTCTGGATTTGAAGCCTGTTTACTTTTATGGTTGACATTAAGGGGTTGGACGTACAGTATGAGTGTGTGATAGAAATTGAGAAAGTCTGACAGCTAAATAGCTTTGTTTTGTTTTTTTGTTTTTGCTTTTTTGGGGGGGTTTTTTCATATTACATGTTAATTGTTCGGCTGCAGTAGCAATAAGATACTGCACCTTGCAAATTGTTCCTTTTAAAGAATTTCTCTTCGGTCTTTCAACACCACTTGTATGTATGTATTTGTTTGTTTTGTTCTTTTTGTTTGAGATGTTTTGAGTATGGCCCCTGTCCTGCTGCCTAGTTGTTTTGCAGAACCTCCAGGTCACTCCATCAGATCAGACTCGATGTAACTATGTTTAGCAGGATTACCTCACCCTCTCTGACAGCTTTTCCCTCTTAGCAGATTCACAGCAGTAAAAGCTGCTGGTTTTAATGAGATGTTCTGGTGGAGCTGGTGGGGAGAGCGCTGCTGTAGACTGTTACTATAAAACTGTTTTTAGACTGATGCAGTGACCTAGGATAAACCCATATTTACCATTGTTCTAAGGGGCCCACATGTATTAACAGCCAAAGTCTAGTTAAACCCAGGTTTAAAGTGGATCTGAGCAAATGGAAACAAGTATCTATAAAAGCTACAAGATTACTACACAGTTGTTTTAGATTTATTATGTGATCACACCAATTTTACAGCGTGTCAGTCTTTGTTGACATAAAGCATTTCAAAATAATACTTCCGTTAATTCCGTTCATTTGATAGAATAAAAGTTTAGTTTAAACTTTTGGATTTGTTTTATTGAATATACCATTGGTTTCCAATCCCCAAATTACTCCTCATCAGGATTATGCCTTTTGTGAATTGACTGTCAAAATGAAAATGGACTAATAGAGAGAGGCTTAAAGAGTATTCAGTTCAAATCAGTTTACACAAAAGAAAGTTGAAGAAATATATGAGAAGTCGTTTGTGAATAGGTCCCATCATGCTGTCATCATTTAAAGGGGAAGTCAACCCATGAGCTGTACAGGAAAATCCCCCTGATGGGATCTTAACACTGGTGGTGAAGGGGTGAATAGCAATGATTGAGGATCTGGATGGATGAGATATGGAGCAGGAAATCAAATGAGGTCAGTGGAAGGGGCCATGGACGCTGGTTCAAAATCTGATTGGATTAATAGAGAGAGAGAATAAATAGAGTAGCATGAAGTTCGCCTTCCTGATTGAACTTTTGTTGAGCTTCATTTGTCCAAAGTTGGAAAAACCGGTGACTCACAGGAAGTCTCTAGCCAATGAAAATAAAAGCACGATTGCTGCTGCTGTGAGCTTACTCCATGAATCTGGTTATGTCTGCCATTTGATAGGCGAGCTGCATCTGTCCATCCATTGCATGCCAGTAGACGGGCATTAATATGCAGAGACAACTGCTCTATTTCTGCATGATTGATGCATGTGTGGAGCCTGTATGTGCGTATCAGGGATAGTGAGCAGAGGACCAGTGCATGACTCATAGGAGAGGAGGTGATGTGTCTTTTTCTCGCTCCTGACTCCCAACCTGCCGCTCTCTGATAAGAGAGAGGCTGAGACAGTGGGCTCTGGTTAATCCTCTCTCTGCATCCAGCCTGCTGTCTGCCATGAAGAACAATAGATGGGACAGACCAGTCGTCAGTCTTTTCTTCTGGCTTCTGTTTATAGCTCCTGAATCACCAGGGATAGAGTGGGTTGTAATGCAGTTGAGTAACTCTTGATACTCTTTGCCGATTGTATAACAATCCTTCTCTTTTTCACCCCCCCAATTTCCTGTTTCTTCACAGCCCACCTCCCAAGCTATAAATTGGATTAAATAAATACATTCTGTAAATAATGATTTTCTCACCACTCTGGATTAGAAATATACACACATCAAAGGTTCAGTCATACACAGTAATATAATTAATATGACTACCAAGAGGGAAGAGAGCGTCATGGTGGTGCTTAGACACTCCTGAGAAGAAAGAGTTGTTCAAAAGCTTATTAAGATTATATTTAACATGTTTGACCTTTATGACTTGAATCCAGACCATCAGCATCAGATCTAGTCTGATGGTCCGGCGTGACAGTGAGAATTATTTTGTTATCAGGTTCATCAGGTTGAACACCTCACCTGAAGTTCACCCTATTCTCGTGAAGTTCACTCATTATGCTTAAATGTTTAGTGGGTTTACTCTTTATGTTTTGCTTTTTGACTGTGAATCGCTGTATACACGGTCTGGCAAGGTTCTCTCTCAGCTTTGAGTTATCACTTCGTATGAAGGTTGTACTGTATTTATCCTCTTGTCTGCTAACATTGTATTATTCTCACTGCCCCAATCCAACCACTTAACAGTCAGAGAAATACAGTTTTAATCTGCACCTGTTGAAATACAGACAAGTGTAGAGTAGTCCCATTTGTTCCATTAAACAATCATATTTTTTCTGTTGAAATAAGTTTTCATAATCGTAACTTTGCCTTTTTCACTGGAGTCACCCACTTTTCAGCCTACTCTCTTCAGTAAGAGCACCTCAGCTAATCACTTCCCAAAAAATCCTTGATACAAAATGCTACGGTTATCATTTTCAGCATGAAAAAAATTACTATTACTAGGTGGTTGAACGTGGGTGATGGAACGCAAGTATGAAACAAGAGGAGGATGGTGGGCAACATATCTACAGTATGTCTTTCCAAATTCCAAATTTATCTTATCTTTTGGCATGAACACATTTAAGTTTAGTATTGCCAAAGCAGGTTGTATAAGGTTTCCACAATGTAAGCATAGAATTTCAGTGGGAGGCACAACAGCAGCAAAAGAAGTGGAAAAAACATGCATTTGAGTGAAAGTGTGTCTTTCGTACATCTTTTACAGGTCTGTTTGATAAAAGTCTGATTGTAGGAGTTTAGGAAGATTAATTTCTTCAGACCACATTTTGGTTAATGACTGTGATAAAGACTCTGCTCCTAGATCTGGATCGGATCTTATTCAGGAGATCTAATTCATACAAAACTGGAGTGAGAACTAAACCTACACTTAGAAATGCACACTTAATTACTCTTTTACTAAATTCACTCACTTTTTTAATACAATATCACCAGCTTAAATGCATATTATAATTATAATAAGTATAATTCCCCATCCCCATCATTATTTTAATACCACCTCTAATATTAATTTAGCTCACTTCTTTAAACTCTGCAGCTGGTTCATTGCTAAAGATTAATTACAATTCATCTTAAAAAATGGGAATATTCAATATTTTTATTCATATGATAAATAATTGCCAACTTAATTGACAAATTGTTGTTTACTTCAGTTTTTTTCTTGAATTAATGCACATTATCACACTGTATGTTTTACACAGTAACGGAGGTTTAAGATGCTTTCGTCATTTGTTTTGGCAGCCGGTGTGGTACATCGGATTAGCCTGTTCAGCGAGTTGCATCGGCTCACCCACCTCATGTACTGCAGTTACATAACACACGAGGAGATTTGTTTTTAAAACAGTCCTGTCTCCTCATTTCAGTGAGCAATGAATTAACCTACTGTACATGTGAAGCTATGAGAACAGCTGCTGTTTGTGAGAGACTCTCTGACTAAAGCTGCTGCAGGATAAAGGAGTGTGCACCGTCAGAGGTAAACTCTGTTAATGGAGTAGTAAAAAAAAAAAGAAAAAAGAAAAAAATTATAGTGGAGTAGTGATGCACAGTGCAGCTTCTTTATAGAGGTTTCGTGCAGTATGTAAGTGTGCATGGCTGCACATTGTCATGTGGTTGTTGTGGTGGGGTGTATGTAGATTCCTTTTCTCTCCATTTCTCTTTCTTTCTCACATTACCGCCCCCCTTCTCCCTCCCTTCCCCCTCACAGGACTGTGCATTGTTACATTCATAACCATATGGTGTGTGGGACATGACTCTACTTCCCTGTCTGCTGGCCAGGTTTCTGCTGATTCCTGTATGTGTTTGGTAATCGGCAGTTATATAAAAAGGTGGCGCTTGTAATTCTGCAACACCGTCATCACTGTAGTCCCCACATGCGTTATCTGTCCTGTTGAGAGTAAAGCTCCTTGTTCCAAGCAGATCCTCAGAAACGTGGAGCATCGGACACCTACATCTGCACCAGAACATCACCTGAAACTTTGACCTGATAAAACGAGTTTGTTAATGTGAGCTTTTAGTGCGTTTTTACAGAGCAGCTTTCTGAGAAGAACAGTAAGAACAGACATTGGTGTTGGTGGGTGGTTGAGAGAATAAATTGTTGTAACTGTCTGCACTGTGACCAATGGTAAGCCTGCTTTATTTCCCAGAGTTTACTGTCAAATCAGCAACAGGTCCTGTTTTCAAACAGCTGATGGATTGAGTATAGATCAGCTGTGTGGCCCGTGTGTGTTAATCCACAAAAACAGGAAGACAGTGGAAGATTTGTCACTTGATGCATATGTGCTTCTGATGATATCTACGAAGTGTTCACTGTGTGCAAAGGGATCTGCACCGGATACGGAACACAGGCAGATATTTAATGGAGGCTCTGCCCAGTCAGTCCCCTCCATTCAGGGTACATGACTTACACACACTCTTTTTCGGAGGTGTCAGTTGGAGCTGTACCCTCGTCCACTGCTTTTACGCTACTATTAGAAGGAAGTGTAGCTTTAGGCTTGTTATTTACTTGTTTTTATATCAGCAGATAATGACCAAATCATCTTTGCCCGACACAGGATTATCTTCTTTGAGAACTTGTGATTTTGCGCAACATAAACAGATCTAAACATGGCAATATTCAGTGAAGTTACTGTATTGTCAAAGGTCAGGTTCACAATTTTTTTTTTGTCTTAAAACAATAGTCAGGTGCTCATAAACATGTTTTACATGCCGTAGTCATTCCTCCTTTTCATTCAAATGATGTTTCAGTCGGTATGAACAAAAGGCAAGCAAAACCTACTGTATTTTAATGTTCACATGTGCACCTGACTGTTGATTTTAGAGAGGCTTTAAAGATTGTGAACCTATTCTTTAATTTTGGCATCACAGCAGAAAAAACAAGCAGCAACCCCTGGGGCTGACAAATGAAGCCAACACGAAAGTGTTTGTTCCTCAAATGACCACTTGGAGCTGACTCCAAAAGTGAGTCAATCCCCATAGACTCCCATGTTAAAATGTCCAGTTTTACTGCAGAAATAAACCAAGTGTATATCCATCTGTATGTACAGAACATTATAAATGAGTTTCTCTTCAAAACTTCAAGCCATTGTTGTTGTTTCTTCAGAAACACAATACACTGGGTCGTCATCAAGCCCATGTGAACATGTACTTAAAGGCAAGTGTATCATAGGCGTAAGTCACAGAGGCTTTATCAAGATAAAACCACTCACATCGTGCCCCTATCACAGGTATCCCAATCGTATGAAAATTTGGCATTTCAGGGATGTATGTCATAAATATTGTTTTAACACAATTTCAACCGAGATCAAATGTTCCAGAGACTCATCTTATGCATTGTCCACAGGGATATCTGTAGAGCTCTGTTCCCTCTGTTACTTGGAGCATGAAAATACACCTTTATAGCTACTAAGCTTATCCTGTTACAGATGCATTTACAAATGATTTTCTAAATTCATTGAGTAAAATGATGAAACACCAACACCACATCCTACCTTCAAAAACTGTAGAGGAATCACTGTGTGTCTGCGTTCTCTATGTGTTCGTTGATTTGTTGGACACTCCAACCTTGTTAGCAGCTCAGGGCCTTCCCTCACTGGCAGCTGATTATCCATTTTATAATCTGTTGTTATCTAATAGCTCCAGTCCAGCTGCTGAGATTAACGTAACAGCTCTCTGATACAGGTCCAACCTTCAGGTTCAAGGTCTCACTATCCAACAACAATTCACCCTTACAAAGACATAAGCAGACATTTGTCATTGCCCTGTTTTATGTTGATTTACCATTCTAGTAATTTGTGAGTCTGAGTCTGATACCTGACTTCGTGTGCCCTGAGCTTTTAATAACATGCTGCAGACAATGATGGAGTTATTTCGACATGAGTTTCTAACATTGACTCAGTGTGGGGAGTGTTTCCTCTTCTAAAGGAAGAACTTCTGAAGGGTTTGCCTTGGAAAGAGACGTTGTTTTCTCTTCCGCCCATGCTGTTGCTTCCTGAGCATTCTGCAGGAAGGAATTCCCTCTAGTGCCTGTTACCCACCCTACATCCTAACACACACACAGGAGCTGGTTACATGCTTCTGTACAAGTCCTGCACAGAGAGACTAAACGCAGTGAAAAGAACTTTTGAAAAGTTATAAGTATCCCTTTTTCACCAAGGGCAGGCTCTGATCTGTTGCCTGATCTCAAACCAGTTCTTCATATTTGTAACAGCCAGAGAACTGGCTCTCGGCCAGGAAAACTGATTCCAGAGCAGCGGGGCGGGGGTTATGGTGACCAACAAGACCAACTAAAACTTTGTGTCCACCTTCTGTTTTAAAAAAAAAAAAAAAAAAAAACAGAGCATCTTGTCTTCCTAATCCAAAGAAGAAGAAAAACCAGAGGGTGAAATCATGAAATTGCTCTCTGGTATTTATATAACCATCTGCTGCTAGCTGCTCATTTGCACAATTGTAGGTTGACATGTTGTACGGTTTTAATGGTGTGTTGCGTTTTGTGGATTGTATATATTTTTAGTTTACTTTGGGAGAAGCCAAAGACAAATTTCCATTGAGGTGGACAATAAAGTCAATTAATCAATGAATCAAAATCTACAGGCATTCTCACTTTCCACAGTGATAGGGCCAGGTATGCAGAGAGGTGAAAATGTCAGACATGCAGTACAGTGACTGAGTGTTACCTGTATTGCAGTAACTTTTCAGCAGCCTGTTCACATACTAATGAATACTTTGCTTTTATCATTCCCCGACCCTTTATTATGATGACCAGCGTCTCATCCCACCCTCAAAGGCAGCTCACATGAAACAGTATAAGCAACTTGGCCTTTCTAACACGGTAGACAGTGCTGCTCAAAAAGTTATTCTGAAAGGCCATGTGTTCACCTTAATCAGCCCAGGCATCACCAGTCAGCTCACTAATCCCAGGACTCAGGCTTTAATCTAACTAATTTATCCCTCGACCAATTTACCCACCCGACAGTCAGACTCATTTCAGTTTCTTACATCATCTGAGCTCCCTGTGCTTTGCTCTTCTCTGCCCTAATGGCTTTCACTCTCGTGTCTTGTTGGACTCCTCGATAGGATCTTTACAGTCATGTTTATCCTAGCTGCAGGCTTCATTACATTACTTCTCCATGTATTCTGTCAGGTCTCTCTGCCGTGTGGCATTTCATCTCATGTCTCTGTCCATGTGCCTCTTAATCAGTCACACATACCCTTACTCACAGTAGTCCAGAGGGGGGTGGTTTTCACTTGGCTGACCTCAGCCCCACCCTCCACACTACCCCACCCTGCCCTGGGCCCCACAGCACTCAATTCAACAGGCCAGCAGATGCTCTCCAAATGAATGTAATCAGACCAAAGCTGTTCATACTCACAGCTTGGTGGAGGATGGGATAAGGAGGGTCTTTGGTTGGCCCTGAAATCCTTTTTTTTCTTCCCACACTGCACACCCTCAGTCTTTGTCTCATAGACGAGCCCCTCCCCAGATAAACTTCACACAATGCACAGCACATTTTGGAAGTTGGAGGTGATTCTTCAACAGACCACTATGAAAAAAAGTTAAATCCCTGAATACAGAGAGTTTCTTTTAGACACACACATGCATGTAGGGCTGCAAGCAACAATTGTTTGAATCATCAGTTAATCTGCTGATTATTTTATCAAATATATTTCTAAAACATCCCAGTTTTCCAGACTCCAAGTGTTCAGAGGTCTTCTTTTGTCGGATTAATAGTCCAAACCCAAATCAAGTCCTATTTAGTCTCACATTTGAGAACCTGTAAAATTCAACCATCATTTTCGCTTTAACAATGACAAACGATTAATTCATTATGAAAACAGTTGCTGAAGTTTTCTAATTGATTAAACGACTAATTGTTGCAGCTCTACATACATGTACCAAGGCAGCGAGCTGCTCTGATTTAATACATATTTTTTAAGACCATAAAAGACATTGTTTAATATAAGCAAAGAAAACAGTAATTAACTATCAGTACACTCAATATCAGTATTTGCTGTTGCACTTAAAAAATTGCAACTGGACATCTTAGACATTTTCCAGAATTCAGTAGGTTTTCTCCTTGTTCACAAATGTATTAGTTGCAGAAATAGAAAGTAATGACAAGGTTTGGTCATATTATAAATATAAAAGACTAATTTTATCCGTTAAATTGTTGTATTTTTTGTTATGTACCATAGCAACCTCAAATCCACTTGAGTAGCTCTGTGCTACTGGATGAAGACAGAAGTTTCTGACATCTCTTGTGCCAAACACCTGAAAGAGTCAGGCAGTGACAGTGACAGTAATAAACCAGTTCAGTCTCTACTCTAATGAGACATGAGGTTCTAATCAAACCCATATCCCCACTGTTAATTGTCACCTTTGTTGATTTCATTGTTATCTCTGATTGGCCGTTTAATCAGAGCGTTATATTTTAAATCTGTTGAGGCCTGCTTCTTCAGCTCTTCTCACAGTGTGATATAAATGAAATAAAAATCTATTGAAGCTAGAGCGAGTGTATTCCCCTCTCCCCTGAAGTAATAAAGTTTCATTTCTTATTTATTTTTTCTCCATGCTCCTTTATACAGATATAGCTCTTTTGTTAGTCATGTGTTGAATTAATCACTGGAGGATTCTTGGGAACATCAGAGTGGCGACATTTCTAATAAGTCATGTTTTCATCTGTCCAGATACACATCGACCTCTCTGTCTTTAGAATCAAATCATGGCAAATACATAAAATGTTGTTTATAAATAATCTTGATCTAATCTGCTAAAAATAAAGAATGAAAAGCTTCAAAGATACAATAAAATCTGGCCTTTCTTGCCCCTCAAAAAGGTCTTGAATTATAATAAAAACAAACTGGTGTAAAGAGCAGAACATGCTTGTTTTGGTGCTAAGAGCCTGAGCACAAGTTCAAAAGTGCATTTTGTCTGGTGCACATTCTTTTTCTGATTACATGTATTTCTGAGAACTGTGAAAAACAACAACAACATAGGAAACTTGAACCACTTCGTATCAGTTTCTAACTCTCCCTTCACTCTGTTTGTCTTGTCCAGTTCAGTCTGTCTGTGCAGCTCTGAGTTTGGCTTTTTCCAGCTACTGTGTGTAAGAATCTGTGTGTGTGTGTGTGTGTGTGTGTGTGTGTGTGTGTGTGTGTGTGTGTGTGTGTGTGTGTGTGTGTGTCAGATGACCTATTGAAATCATTGCGGTGCAGTGTGCCTGTTACCAAGGCAACACAGGCTTCTCCGTCTCTCTCTCTTTCGCTCCCTCTCTGTCTATCTCTCTGTCTCCCCTCCTCTTTCATTTCCCCTCCACACCAGACTGAGGTCATGTGACCGCTCTGACGTCAAGCTGGGGAGGCAGGCAGGCAGAGGAGCGAGTTAGTTTGTGGGCTTTTAACAAACCTCCTGCTCAAACTAGTCTGTCAGTCAGCGTTGGCTCTGTCTCCGTCGTTCACTCTCACTCCTCTTCTTCGCCTCACCGCTCTTCTAGCTTCCTCTCTCTTGCTTTCATCTTTGTTTCTCTCCGGTGCACTCCTTTATTCTCGCCTGTTGCTTCTTCTGCAGCTGCTGCCACAAACTTAGTCTAGGGAGAAAGTGCTGGGTGATGGACTGCTGAACAGCTTGTACGTCGCTACAAAGTGAGGTAAGCTTCCTGTGTTTTCTCTTTGTATGAATGTTGTGTGCTTTAGAAGCCAGTGGTTGTTTCCAGAGGAGTGTGCAGCAAGTTAAAGCTGGATAGAGGACAGCCTTTAGCTCATGCATTTGAGTCACATACTTGTGCAGAAGGGAAGTTGTCTTTTAGGTGAATGAGGCTCTGTTAATGTCACGGAACTCCTTTTGTCACCCTTAGGTAAAAGCAGAGATGTAGTGTGATGTTTGAGTTTTGAAGGGAGAGCCCTGATCAGGGTGTGAAGAAGACTAGCTGCTTTCTCCCCCAGCAAACGCAGCCAGATCTGTTTTCAAACCCCCTGCAGGAAATGAGTGATGATAGGAGGGAGAGAGAGAGAGAGGGGTAGTGTGATCATTATGGGGGCAGAGCATGTTATGTGTCGAGTAGCTGGAAGTGATGGGCAGTTCCACATGGCTTTTCCTTCCAAAGCGTTGCTAATGTTAGAGGCAGTAGTGTGGGCTGGAGAGAGCCAGAGGCAGGGTGAGGGGCAGAGCAGCTGCCACCTGCCCCCCCTCGGAGGGGATGGGAAAGCCTCAGAGGTTTGTGCTGCTAAAATGTAATTTATAGTATCATGGTCAATTTTTTTTTTTTTCTAAAGAAATCCAATAATCTGATGAGATGAGGGCATTTTATCCAGAGTTTTTTTTTTTAGGAATTTTCTTAACAAGTGTCCAGCTTGAGAACCCCCCATCACCCTCCATAACCCCCCACTCCCTGCATGCCTCAAACAAAGGCATGCCAGCCCACATTTAGCCCAAACAGGGTAGAAAGAAAAGGAAACGTGGATAACAAGTGGTTTGGATCTCCCTTCAATATACTCCCCACTCTCTCATTCTCTCCACCTCCCTCCCTCTCTCCCTGCTTCTCATCTGCTGTGAGACTTTATCTCTTGCTTCGTGCCTCCGAGCTCCAACTTAACGAAGTGGAGACGAGCCAGGAGCATGTAACAGGTCTTTGTCACATAACTAAAGTGTCATAGTCGCAGATATCTACTGACTCCATCCGTCAATGCTGGTCGACGCTGTGTAGAAGGTTAGTGTAGTTGCTGTGCTGATTAGACTGGATTTACAGTTTGTTTTTTGGAGAAAGGTTGTTGTGCTTTACTTTCCAAAGTCCATTTGAATATAAGTATGTTTTTTAATCAATCAATAGCATTAAGTTATAAAAAGGAGTTGTTATATGTTAATGGTCTTGAACTAATCCTTTCTAAAAAGTCAATCCTCCTGCTTTTATGACCTTAATGTAAATGTTTCATCAGGATAATTCCTTCACAAAGCAACACAGAAGTGACCTCAGAAAGCTATATGAATTTTTTGTTCAAGCCACAGTTTAAAGCCTCCAGTGTGTATTGTTTGTGTTGAGCATTTCCAAATGTCCTGTGAGCCTGACGGTGCATCATCCAGAAGTGTTTTCCTGTTGTGAAATGAGCTGCGTTAATACGACAAGAGGCCATTTTGAGTCAAGAGACAGAGACTAAAGTCATGTCCTACTTTTGTTTTCATGTCCATATCCTAGAATAATACTGTGTGTTTGTGCGCACACAATATTTTATCTAATTTTTTGTGTGTTTTCATGTTATGTGTGTGTTTTAAGTTGGGCATGTTGGCAGCAATTACTCTGACACCACACACGCCTCTAGCACACAGCCAGTAGCTTTATCTGACATCCTGCAGCAATGGATTGTCTCAGAGCACGTGTGTGTGTGTGTGTGTGTGTGTGTGTGTGTGTGTGTGTGTGTGTGTGTGTTTGTGCGCACACTCTTGATTGTTTTCCAGACAACATTGTGCAAGAGGTGAACAAATATAATATTATCCTAAATTTTGTATAACTCTAGTATTGAAACAGCTGGAGTGAATGAATAAAGTGAATCAGGTTTAGATGGTCACATGTGGTATTTTAGCTTTTGTCCCGTATTGACACGATGACACATTGATTTTTTTATTTTCAAAATGTCAAAAAGGGATATATGAATATACTATATTCTGAAGAAATATGTATGCGATGTCAAACCTGTGTGTGAAGCCATGTTTACGCTCGACGCTCAAGAGCTAACCAGGGAGAAAATCCTGGATCTAAACATTGCACAGGTTACTAGGATCCTTCGTGTAAATTATGGGATACTTCAAACTGACTCTGTCATTTCATGCTAACAGCTCGACACACTCACACACATTATAACATAGGTAATGGGAGGATAGAGCAGGGTGAGATGGTTACCATGGTATTCTCTCATTTTGTTCTCCAGCTTTCATTTACACAGAACACGCACCGGGTCAGGTCGGGCTTTTCTCCAGCTTCATTCTCTGGGGGGTGGCTTTATCTCTGGGTCAGATGGCAAAACTGCTTCACTGATATTGTGTCTATTTGTCAACATCCAGATGATAAATAAGTGCTCCTTTATTACTTTTACACCATCTACCTGGGTTGGATAGGATCATAGTGCAGGGTTGAGCTCATTTATGTCCTCATCACAATTAGACAACATTACAGCAGCAGACTCATCTTCCCTGCTTGAACTAACAGCTGTTTGGAGTTACGGTTTTTAATTCATGCAAACATAACACTTCCTGTCACTGGCTCAGAATTGAAGCTTTCCACTGACCAACCACTGTAAGTCTAGAAATGTGAAGCAGCTACAGCTTCCTGTAGCCGTAGTTAACAACTGCTTTCATCTTTCTGCATAACTAATGAGTTTACATGGAGTTTGAGCAAATATCAAAACCTCACCAAATAAGCACCACAGACGGCAGCAGGTGTTTTAACCATAAGGAACTTTGGCACACATTATAAGATAAAGACAAAGCCACTGGTATTTTGCCCAGTATCAGTGATCGTTAAATGTGTGGGGTTGTTAAAATGACATGGTTAAACATGGTAGTTAACTGCTTTCAGTGGTGTAATTGTTAAGACACATAACTGCAACATGACATGTTTGATTTCTTGCTGTGTATCTATGTTACATGTCATTCTCTTGTTCTCTCGCCTTATTTCCTGTCTATATACTTAGCGTCACTATCAGATAAAGGTAAAATGCGTAAAACCTACATTTTTAAAAATGGTGGTTAACTGCCTGACACCTTGGGGTTCATTGACGTATTATTGTATGAGCCCAACATCAGTTTGTCAGAATCCTGAAACCATCACCAAACGACAGATAATGATCCACTTTTAGGAACTAAAGTTTACCAAATACACACAATGTATTTTTAGATATAGAAGAAGCATTTTCTGCTTTGCTACCCAACCAGTAATTTCAGGTGAATTCAAAATACTAAATAGCAGATGGTGCTATATCACAGAATTACACAGTCCTTCACCGTCGTTGAAGGTGACAGTGTCTTTTATCTCCTCTTGGTACAGTTAATGCCATCACACCTCTGCACACAGATCATCCGTTTGTCATTGTGTGTGTGTGTGCGAGTGTGTGTGTGTGTGTGTGTGTGCGTGAGCGAGTGTGCAGTTTGTGTATTTGTGGTTGCAGGTGGGTGAAAGTAGAGTAGCAGTAACTTCACTGAGTGTGTGTCTGTTCTATACATACATATGCAAAAGTTCTGCATGTCCAAGTGAGCGTAAATGTTACTGCTACAAGTGTGTGTGCAAGTGCGAGTTCGTGTGTGTGCGGGCGCTTGTGTGCGCATATATGTGTGTGTATGTGTGTGTGAGTGTGTGTGTATGTGTGTGTGAGTGTGTGTGTGTGTGTGTGCGTGTGTGGGTAGTGTGTGTGCGGAGCAAATCCAGAGCTGTGTTGTGTTTCAATTGATTTAAGGAAGTTATATCATGGAAAAAGGTGATTTGTCTCCCTCCTGGTTTTCTCCTGCAGCGGCCCACACACACACACACACACACACACACAAACACACACACACACACACACTATGATGTGTTTATGCCTATATCTGTTTAAAAACCTGGTGAAAACACTTTAATTCTGCTACAAACAAGCTCGGCTGAACCATATGAACTAGGGTTCTATAACATCCCATTTCTTACTTAAGGGAGTCATGTAACATTGGTGGAAACTAACTTTAGGGCAGTTTATGTAACTGCTGATTTATGACCAGAGCCAGAGAGGGAGACAGAAACGGAGAGAAATGGAAGGAGTTTAAGTGAGGAATACACTCGGAGATAAGAGAAGAGACAGACACTGGAGGAGGCAGCTACAGTTCTTTCCTGTCTAGATTCCTCTCACTCTTTTATCAGGTGGTAAATAATGGCTGCTCTGAGTGATACAGCGTTTTGAAAACCAGGAAACTGACTCGAGGAGTACACAGCTCAGTCTAAGTATTCTGGTAAACAGACGTCCAACAGACCATTTGAAAGCACCAAACTGCTGACATTACATCTACACTGTTAATTGTTTGTTAGTGGTAAGTGAATATAAACTGTAGAAAACACTTTGAGCTGTATCTTACACTCACCGCAAAGGAAAACACAAGTGTCTTTGCCAGTTTCAGACCGACACAGTCGTCTTTTTCTCATCCAACGCCCAAATTGTTTGAATAACAAATACATTTTCGCCCATCTGAACACCCATAGGCATGTCGGTCTTGAAAATGTGGTCAGGCACATCGTCGTCCAGAGGCAGCGGAGAGTGAATGTGTGATTGATCAAAACAGTAATATGTGCCTATATAGGCGTGTGCAGAACACGCATTCACTTCGCACGCACAAGCAGAGTGTGGTGAAAATGTGCTTCAGATGTTTGGATGTAAGTCAGGTAGAACACTACAATACAGCCCCAGAAGGTCGCAGCATTGTTTGTGACACATTGTGTGTTGCATAACATTACCAGGCAACATGGATGTCTCTTACATGTGAATGAGGCTCTGCAGGGAAGTATTCACTTGCGCCATGCACTTCAGACTGTTAAAATAGAGCCTCTGATGTGCATATGTGCGTGATGGTCCCCAGCAGTTTGCTTCATTGTAAAATTTTCCACTCATCCTACAGTCATAGGCACACATGGCAGAACTCAAGATACAGAGAGAGATACAGAGATAAATGCACCTGCTCATCAACATGTTGTTCTACAGCACCACTAGTGGTCTAAACCTCCACAGTGACAGTAAAGCTTGCTGTTGTGCTTGCTCGCAAGCAAAGCTAAAGTGGAGTAGGTTTTAAAATGTGGGGCCTCTCATATAAACACCCACTCAACAAGAGCTCCCTTTATGTCACTTCCTCTGGTTTCAACCAGGAAACAAAAACTTCTCTGAGTGAATTGGATGTCACAAGTAGGTCATAGGTACTTCACATTGGGTTTGAGAACTCTGGGAGATCTCCTGCACAGTGTTGCATTAAGTGAGCGTCAAAGCTTTAGGCTTGTTGTATACTTGTTTTTTACCAGAGTGTTTGCAGAGACAAGCGGCTGTGAAGCCTGCACCTGGAAGATTAACAATGGCAAAGGCACTCAAATCTCAAAATTAGTTTGTACAGTGTAAATTCCTACCTGTGGAAATGTCAGCCAGAGTGTTCACTTCACTTCAGTGGCTTTACACCTTTCACTACTCTGTCTGCACTCACCATACAGGTCAGAACAAGAGGGACGGGGCAGTCGGGGCAGTTAAGGTACAATTCCACTTCTCTGTTGAGTTGTTGTGATGGTTGAAGATTAGAGTTCACTCTGGGTCAAGTGTGCTTACCCATTGACTGTCATAGCACCACCACAGTAGATGAATGTGTCATGCATTCATTAGACATTTCACACCCATTAAGGATGAGATTTGTTTCAGTTTTTGTAGGACTTGTTCTAACTTGTTTTCATAAACTTGTAAGGAAGCTTTGCATCTTATAGTTGTGATTATACTTGAATATGTGGCTTAAGAAGAATACATTTTTTACAGCGCCTGTCTGCCTGAACAGTGATCTCCAGCCTGTGAGTAGCTGTGGCCTGGGACTCATCAGTGATTGTAAGGAGAAGAAAAAATACATTTAGAAATATGACATCAGCCACACTTCTGGAAATATTTAATGAGTTCACTGGACGTTTGACAAACAGCAGCGCTCTGTAGTGTTAGTCTTCAGCCTGGATCTTGGAGGAGGAGTTTTTTGGACTTGGGTTTATAGGGATGATGTCTAGAAAAGCTATAAGGATTGGGAAATGTGTGTCAACAATTTATGTTGGGCTGTAGAGATGAGTTTATGATAAAAAATAAAACAAGTTTGCCTCAGAGTAGCACTCACTATCCAAGTTGAGCGAGTGCTTGCAGACAGACACAGTGTGAGTTTGGAGGGACAGCTGGTCAGCCATGCTCTTTGTCATTCTCCCATGGGCTTCTATATGAAGAGGTCAGAGGTCACTCAACTGAAATCCAGCCCCAATGGGCTGCAGAATGCTCTCAAAGATTGCCTGCAGTTAAAAGGTCCCACGCAGAGACACACTCGCTGACATAGATCATTTTTAAAGGAAAGTCTTGGCCTATAGGGTGCCATGCATTGGTTTAGGGGAACTATGGGAAACAGATGTTCTATTTTTAGTCACTGAGGAATTCACACACACACTGTCGCGTCATGCTGGGCACCAGAGGAAAAGAAAGTTTCTTTTTCTGTGAGCTGTCGCTTTCCAGAGTGTATTTGGTGGTAGTACTTGACACAAAGAAAAGGAAACTTCCCTGCTGCTATTACTTAGCGTGTTTCACCACACTGCCAATTACAAATCAGAGTTCACCCTTTATGAATCAAAAGTCGTAAATTCAATGCTCATTGAGACCTGATCCATGATCACTGTCCAGACTTAATGAAGGAAGATTTGGTGCTGGGTCACTGAACTCGTAGAATAGGGCTTTAATAATTCAATAATTCACTCCTCCTAAATTAATAAAACGTTAATTTGATATTTTTATTTTTGGAACAGCTACTAGAAAATGAATAGTACACACTGGCATTAGATAAAATGTGGGCTCAGTAAAAAAGACGACATAGTGAATGATAAAATGTGTTTCGTAAGTTTAAAGAATGCCCAAATATGCCCAATTACTGTTAACATTATTCTGAACCTAGCTGCTTTTGAATTGAACTGAATTACCAACTGTACAAAATGTGAATAATTTCCCAAAGGGAGTGTTGCACACGTTAATGTGGCAGTTTGGAGGTGATGGATCTCTAGTACACAGCTACTAAGAATTCCTCCGAGATTGCAGAGATGCTTGGCAGTTAGGATGCATGCCTTACTGGAGTACGTGAGGCGAAGGGAGATGAGTACCATTACTGAATTGTCACCTACAAATAACTTGAATGCAATATGTGCTTGGAAATTGCTTTCTGAAGCTGTGCACTTATTGTGAGCAGTGAAGAAGTTATCATGGAGGGGGAATATGAAGAAGAGTAGTGTCTTTTTGTTGTTGTGGTAGCTGTTCACAATACAGATAAAGATGCTGTAAGATCTGATTCGTCTTTCACTGATGTTGGTTATGACTCTCTTTTGCACAAATGACAAATGCTGTGTTAGGACATACTCTATGATTAGTTATCAATACAGTTACTGAGACTTCCTCTTTGGTATTCTGTCATTCTACAAACATATTAACTCTTTATGTGCAAGAAATCCGCTTCACTGATGATAGCATTGGAAGAAGATGTCCAACCCAGTCTTGGCCCATTCTCTCCCTAACCTCATGACTTTGTGCATATGTATGTGAATGTATGTGTGCATGTAAATCCAAGTACTTCACATTATTTACAAATTGTGGAGCAAAACCGTATTGTATCAAATCATATCACCCAATCCCAGGTCATATATACAGGAAACAGCTAAGAGCAAGTTTTGTGATAGGAAAGACCAAGTTTCAATTCTCTAGATTTACTATGATATAATAGACACAACCAATTACAAGACACGTATCTACCCACCAAGCTACTACTAAGAACACCGTACTGGATAGAGCCTCCCTTTACTCTCTAAACAGCAGATTTACCAACTGCACGTTCATGCTGTGAATTTCCTGTTTACCACATCCCAAAGGTTTTCTACTGGATTCACGAAAACCAGTTTGAGGCGACTTTTCGGTCTGGTGCATCATCATGCTGGAAGTAGCCATTAGAGGATGGTAAACTGTGCCCATGAAGGGATGAACATGGTCAGCAACAATACTGCTGTTGCAATAAAACCATGATTGATTGGTATTAAGGAGCCCAAAGTGAGTGAAGAAAACATTCCCCCCACCATTACACCACCAGCAGCAGCCTGGACTGTTGACTCACCATAAAACCAAAACTGTGGGTTCATCCCTGAGTGAGCATTTTCACTTACACTTATCATTTGATCCACTGTTAATATGAAAAATCTTGGTCAAAGCAGCTTTTCAGGATCGTGATTTTCTGATATGTTTTCGGTGAAGGTTAGCATCAAGCATGTTGGCTGAATATCATTAGTATTGTAGCAGTTTCTTCATTGTCGGAAACGTTCAGCATCCACGAACACTGACGACAGTTGTGGTTATTGATTGGAAACACAGTGACCTCGTACAGCAGCCCTGGCTGTTTCCCAGTCGCACTGTTGAATAATGGCTGAGTGTGTCATTAGTTCTGTTTGATCATCTGGTGGTAACCTTGTACCTTTTTGATGGTTACTCCACTTCAATCTCCTACTGAAGGACAGTGGGAGAGTTGTGTGGGTGTTGTGGGCTAACAATGGCACTCTATGAAGATTCTGTGAGTAGAGTATTCCCATCCCCAGTACATCAGTGTGAAAGTATTTACGGTGCCAAATTACAGTACCAAGTCTTTGTGATGATGTTTCGTTTCCAACACTGTTACCAGTGTTTTGACACCTACACCCCAAACACACTGTCATCTGCACCGAAATAAACAATAGCCAAAACTTCCTGTTCTAAATCAATGGAGTCACATCTGTATCACTCCATATTTCTAGTCTCTGAGTGTTTTTTAACTTTGAAAGACAAAACAAGTGTTACAACTCAGAGAAACGAAGTTGCCTGGATAATCAGAAAATGAGTTTACATGAACTGTATTAACCTGGTTGCTGTAAACTTGTGTATAGATGTTGCAGATTTGTCTCCTGACTGAATTTGGAAGGTACTGTCTCAGACCCAAAGTCCTGGCTAATTTCTTTTTTTCTTTTTCTTTGTTTGTTTGTTTGTTTTTTTGGCATTGTGTCTCAGAGCAGCCTGACAGTGCAGTGAGAGGACAAAATGCAGCGCAAAAATGTCAAATAGTCCAATGTTCATCGTGGAGACCGACTTATTTAGACTTCTAGAGGCTACTTGGTGTTAGTTTCAGTTTCAGTCGGACTTTGGATGGAATTATGTTAAATACGAACATGCATTGCTCTGTATAATGATCTTTCCTGTCATCCAGCCACTCTGCTGTTACTTTCCCTGCCTGCATCCACATGTAGTAAATCTGGAGAATTGAAAGCCAATTAAAAACCTGGTTATCTTTATATGAAAATAAAGAATAGGGAATAAGGAGTAAGGTTCCTCTAATTCCCCACCCTGATACAGGAACTAGGTTTCTTGTTTACGTGACATTTAAGAAATCGGCTTACTAGAAAAGGACGACTGTAACCTGGTTGTTAAGTGCTTACTGTTGTGCATTTTGTGTCTACTTACCGATTTCGCTGTGTGTGCTAACTACTCATGTCTTCCTCTCTGAAACAAGGATGTGTCGTGGCTACTCCCACTGCTCATCACTGTTCAGACAAGTTTAACAAAAAAGCTGCACACAAGTTTGAAGACTTGGCTATAAATCAAATCACTGTCGTATGAAATTAAGTGCTGAAAATCCTAAAACTAATTACGTTCACATTAAACAGTTGCAAATTCTTGCATTGCACGGCACATAAGAAACAACTTTATATTCTTAGTAATCTTTACGCTGTTCAATATATCCCAGTTCCCTAGGTTCATCCTGACCCCTGTCCTCCACGCTGATGTAACTTCCGTTCTGTTTGTTATTTTCCGTGATGTTATATCCTGTTTCTATATTTTTCTTTGACCACAGGAAGCAGAGCGAGCGTTGTTGCGTCCCCAGGGGCGTTCTTCAGTCAGAACCATCTCCAGGCCCTGACTTTGCCTGAGTCACGTTTTCTCTGTCCCTTTCTTTCTTTTCCTCCCTCTCTCTTTCCACTCTTTCTCTCATAATGCATAAACTGGTAGAAATGATAGACCTTGCATCTTTTATCAGTTATAGTTCAGCTTCGGCACATTTTACAGTCGCCCGACGTCAACTTTCATGATGCCAATGGCACCTTGTATCCAGCAGGTGTGAGGCGGGTCTTTTTTTATCATGAGTCATCAGTTTTATGGAAAACCCAGTTGGATGAATAAAGCAACACAGGCAGCAGTTGGTGTATTGAGATTTAAATTGATGGAGAACTTTTAAATTGCTTCATCGGTTCTCTTTATGTGCTTCCCCACAGCTGACAGCTGGGGCGTTATGTTTTCAGGTTGTCCATCCCATTCTTGTGAACGCAACATCTCAGGAACGCCTTCAGGGAATCCATACAAATTTGGAAGAAATTTTCACTTGGACCCAAGGATAAACTGATTTAGAATAGAAGATAGAAGGTCAAAAGTCAAGGTCGGTGCGATCCTACAAAACATGTTTTTGCCCTTGTACAAGTGATATTTGAGGAATGCCTTGATCGGTCTCTTCCTGACGAATGCTTCAGTGTTCAGTTGAGTTTTTTATTGGTTTGACTTGTAGGAGTCACTGTCTCTCCCTGGATGACAACCAGGAGCGAGCGCCTCCTGTTTCTCTGGTAGTCCACCACAAGCTCATTGGTTTTGCTGATATTGAGTTTCAGGTGACTGCTGTAGCAGCATGTGACGAAGCTCTCCGTCAGTCTTCTGTGCTCCACAGTCTCTAAAGTGAAGACAACATATTTCTCATAAAACATTACTCCCTAGATTCATAGATGTCAATATTGTGATATAATTATATGATATATAATATAAGTTTCATTTTGCCAAATAATTCCTTTAAAGTCTGCACCACATATATTATATGAGTCCGGACAAACAGACATGTCAAGTGTAAGTGGCGTGGTTGGCAGAGGGATACAACCACGAGGCGGGAATTCTGGTTCCGCCTGGAGTGTGAGATTGACATGTAATTCAGATTTGGTCAATTTCTAGATGGCAGTCAGTATTAATAAATTACAACAATGTAACTGAGCACATATAAGGTCAATTGACCCTGTTCCCTTAAACCCCTACACTGAACAGTAAATTATCCCCCTTAGCATGTGTAACTAGGCACCACAGGTTTATAAAAGGCTTGGATGATGATTTCTTATTTTTCAAAATACAAGACCGAAAACATAACGAGTGGATCACACATTGTGTGCTGTAATGTAATCTTTTTATTGCAGCTGTTGATGCTAGCAGACTAAATCACATAATAATTCATATAATAAGAGACAGTAGGATATCTCTCCAGCTTTGGGACCCAGGAGTTAATCATTCAACCAATTAACCAGGTCCAGTGATCCAGTGGCTGGCAGACAGAGAACTCCCACCACCATGGCACCAAACCCCAGACAGGGAGCCAAACAAATTATACATGACCTCCATGTGCAAGGCAGGGGTCATTTTCTCTTGGACAAAGACAAAGAGAAGAAGAAGAAGAAGAAGAGAGTCCACGCAGACACACAAACAGATTCTCACAACAGTCCACCAAAATAGTTGTCAAGTTTGACTCATCTGAGAAGTTGCTCTAATCCACTTTTATCCCACATCTTGACACATGTATATATCTAATGCGGGCAAGCATACCAGTGTAAACACTGTTTTATAATCCTTATTTAATACCTGAATAATAGCTACAGCTACAATTACAGTGGCCACAGACATCTACACTGTGGCTTCATGGATGATATTACATAACCCTGCAAGTTGATTTTGAAATTGACTTGAAGAAACATGTCATCTTGTGCGTCTCACTAGTTCACTCTTTTTCTCCTGAATCAATAGGCACAATGTGTGGTTGCCATGTCCTCCCCCTCCTCCTCCTCCTATCAGGTCTGTTACCATAGCAACTTAATGAAGGCTAAGGAGGCCATTTAAAAGTATAAGGGCTGAAAATAACAACATTAGGCTGCATCAAGCTAACCAGGTAGCAACCCTAACCTATCTGACAAGACTTCAGACACTGTTTGTCTCCTGTCTCGGGTTTGGTGTTGATTTGAAAGAGCTTGCACAAGTATGGTCGGCTTTATTACAAAAGAAAAGGGAAACGTTGGCTTTAGTCCAAGTAGTACAAACTCATCTGCCCCCCTCTTGGGTCACCCTCTATCCAGCTACTCCCTGGCTGTCTGCCAGTGCCTGTCTCTGTGTTTTCCTACCTCACCTCCCAGAGCCATTGCTTTGTCAGGAAGTTTGAGGGGAGAGGTTTCTCCTACACACTACACACTGGTTATATGTTAAAAGCATCTTTAGTCAGATGCTTTTGAGTTTCACACTCTTCCATGGAAAAAAGCTCAGAACAAGAACATTGGTGGATAATTGGCCTACGTAAACAAACAGTGTGGCTTGAGTGATCAATTATTATGAAATGGCTTGAACTGTCTTTGGGGTTTCCTGCTGGAACAGGAAAACGGAGAACAGAGGTATATCTGTTAAAGCCCAGTGGGATGTAGGCAGACACAGTCATCATCCATTCACCAGCATTTTCTTTCTTACTTTAATCTCTGATCTGTGTGTGTGTGTGTGTGTGTGTGTGTGTGTGTGTGTGTGTGTGTGTGTGTGTGTGTGTGCGTGTGTGTGTGTGCATGTGTGCGTGCGTGCGTGCATGTGTGCGTGCGTGCATGTGTGCGTGCGTGCACGTGTGTCACCTCCCTCTCCCACTCCTGGTATTCCTGCTTCCCATTGTTCTGGAGGCTTGAGCTGCTGCCTTTCATTAAGAAAAATGAACTGTACACATGTTTCTCAAACACAGACCCCCCCCCCCCCCCCCCCCTCCCTGGGAAACATTCTCTATCTGTCACTTTTGCTGTCTTTTCTTTTATCATTTATTCTCCACAAACCAAAACTATTTCTTCATGGTTGCACATCAGTCTGTTAGTGTGGTCAGCACTCATATTACTCATGGATTTCCTCACAAACCACTTTGGTTTTCCATTGTATATTTAGCATTTCTGCTTGGATTTCCATTAAGAACTATTTGCAGTGAGTGACGAGATGAACCAAATCAAGGTTAATTAAATTAAAAGGTTAATTACTTTTTAATTAGCACCATATGCATGCATATATCAGCCCTCAGCATCATGATGCTAAGGTACAGCTAAACAAAACAAAAGCACACCACATGATGAATTAGTACCCCGAAGAGCGCTTTAGGAAGAGGAACGGAGATTTCCAATTCAAAGTGTTCTGCTACACTCAATTAGAAACCTTTTAAAACAGGTTGCTGCATAGTAAATACAAATTAGTTTACCGTTGATTTGCTACTTTAATAAGCAAAATCACGTGGCACACCAGTGAGCCATTTTTAACACTAATTTAACTAATTACATACAGTGTGTGTGCGTCTGTCTGGTAGTGTGTGCAACAGCACGCTCTGCCACAGTGTGAGCTGACCAGACCACAGCTAGAATCAACAAGGCTTTGTTAAGGGCTCTTTGAATCCAGCCAAGATGGAGTTATTTCCTCTAAGCTGTGTTAGCACAGTGAGATACATGGGGTTAAGTCATTGATCCTGATGTACAGCCATCACAAAGAGTCCACTTCTACATTTGCTGCCCTGCTTTTCTGCACTGTTATTCCAGAGAGAGAGGGATTGAACTGTTTGACACATCCTACAGGGTAGGGTAGGGTATTACTGCCAGTGAACCAGTGGGTAGTTTGAGAGGCGGATCCTGCAGAGGATCGACTTGTCCACTCATGAAGTCAGAAATTTCAAGTTTATTACCTTGAAGTTGCCCCTAGATGGTCATGATGGAAACTAGCTCATACTGTATCAGGTTAATAGATGTGACCTGTAAGACGTCCTCACTTTTTAATGCAGGCATTACATCCACAAGTGAAGAGATAGAGTTGTGTGTAAACAGGGTCCTTTATTATTATAAAAGTGCAAAGAATTGTGTAGCACCTCTTTTATTACCTTCGCCTGTAAGGTTATGTTTACACTTGTCTGTTTGCAATTTATATGTCATACATGGGTCGGACCCATTAAATTTTGGTAGATAGACAGTTAATAACAGTTAATAATAAATAAACAATAATAATTAGATTAGTCCACTTCCTTTGGCTGAACTGTTGTACAGCCTGATGGCAGTGGGAGCAAAGGATCTCCTGAAGCTGCTGCTTCTCTGTCCTGCCAGAATGATGTGGAGAGGATGGTTGGTATTGTCCAAGATGGCCTCCATCTTACATTGCATGCGTCTCTCCACAACAGTCCTGAGTGAGTCCAGACTCCTGCCAGGCACAGACCCAGCCTTTTTCACCAGCTTGTTCAGTCTCCTTGTGTTCATGTCAGACATGCTGCCGCCCCAGCAGACTGCAGCATTAAAGAGTACATGGCTGCCACTGACTGCTAAAACTTGTGGATCAGGTTAAAGGGTTAGATACAGATTTTTTTATAATTTTTCTCAAAATGAGTTAATATTTAACCTTGGTGGAGGTATGGCTCTACTGAGTGCCATTCTAGTTCAGTATGTCATTGTCTGAATAGTTAGCACACCTTTGTGTAATTTCTGTAAACAAAGAGACTGTAGTTGAGACAATCAGTAGACTCTTTTTATTGCCAGAGGTATTGTTAGAGATAGTATTGGCATTGATAGACATTTGCTACTTGTTCCAGTTTTTTCTTCTGGTTTACCTTAAACCAGTTTTTCTTGCCATAAACAAAGAGATTTTTCACAGAATCTGGTGACACACAATGTAAAGCTGTCAATGAATATTCTGAATTTAATTATATAATTGAATTGAAAAAAAGCAGGCATTCGATTGTGAAAATTAATATTCAATTGTGAAAGAGAGCAGCACTACTGTGACTGTCTGCCTTGTGACTTCTCAGTCACACAGCAACATTGATTTAAAGGTAGGTCAACCTGGAACGAGTAGAAAATTTAACACCAACTGTGTGGTCATGATGGCTGAGAGAGAGTTGCACTCCGAGCAATCTTAAAAGCCCTGTTGGAAAATACTTCAGGTTTTGGTCAGTAGATGGCAAAATTGTGGAACCTTGAGATAAAGCTATATCCAAGCTATGAAAGCTACAGTTAGCCTACCATTCAGCACTAGCAACCTCACATCTGAAAAATATGCACCCAAATGAGCAACTACACAAATGGACATGTCTCTCGTTGTATTGTTTTGCCCTCTTATGGACATAATGCACAAAAATAGATATTTGACTGATTCAAACCTATGTGTGCTTTTTTTAAGAAGGAATAATCAAATGCCATTTTTGTCCAGATTTGACATCACTACCACAATGTGACTCTTTTGGCAGTGATGTAGTTCAGTTGTGGTTCATAAACTGCTGGTTATAGTTTACCAGTGAGAGGCTTCTGACGTAAGATACAGGCAGAGTGCACTGCTGTAACGTTGGACCATTTTGTGTCTCAGTTTCCCTTTTTATTTGACTCCCTGCTTCACATCGAAGATGTTTTATTACCTTTCTGAATTTGAACAGCTGATGATCACAGTTGGCTACTTGCTACTCACCTCACTCAAATACCTGCACCCACACAACAACCCATACACCTACACACACACACACACACACACACACACACACACACACACACATACCCACAGTCAGTGAATGTGAGCGTGAGTAGTGTGTGTGTACCCATGCGTATGTTTATGCAATGCACTCAGCCAGAAAGCTCATCAATGGCTGTGAGATTTTGCCGAATGTTACTATGGTAACTGCAGTAAAATTGCTTCATAAGAGTGAATTAGTCTTGCGAAAGATGAAATAAAACAGGATGAGGAGAATGAAAATAAGGTGCAAGCAAGGTGGAGAAGAAAGACAAGGAAGGGAAGAGTTGAAAGAGAGAAAGATTGGTTGAAGTGAAAGTGGCTTTATTAAAGGACAGCTGCAAAGTAAAAAGATGTTTTTTAATTTCCAAAAACAATAAACCTCATTCACATCATCACAGCCTTCAACACCTCTCATTACAGAGAGGCCTTGTGTTTTTCTAGAAATTGTTTTGTCCACAGAGGAAGTAAACAGAAACTATCTGCAGCTTAACTGGTGAGTTAAATTGTTGTAATGTCAATGTGAATGAATGCGAGCCATGGAACCAATTCTTCTCAGACTCTATTTGAATCTGAATCACTATCCACTCCTTTCTGCAAGAGATGAATGATAATCCATTTAGTTGGAGAGATTAGAAGCAGCGTCCAAATGGTTCTGCAGTTGGCTTCAAGAGAGGAAATGTGACTGGAAGCTTCAGACTTGTACAACATGTCAGCCGATCACATTGCACAATCAAGTTCTTCATACCTTCTCTGAACTATCTAGTGTCTGAGGTGAGGCAAGAAACTGTCCATGATAGAGGAGCGTGGGATTGTAAACAGCTAGTCACACACTTGAAGACCTCTTTTTAAATTAACTTCATTCCTAACTTGTGTAGACCCTGTGGAACAAAGCAGTTGCAGTTGCTTTGATTTCTGATCTGCCTCCATGTTTTATCAGAGCTATGATGAAGTCACACACTCCCCTGCAACAGCTGAAATCTGTCCACCATCAAAAAAGCCCCCAAAAAAGTCTGGAGCAGCAGCTTGCCTCAGTGGCAGTATTCAGCAGTAAAGGCCTCTCAGAGCTGCCTCTGTGCTTCATGTCTTGTGTTAAATTTCATTTTGTTCCAAGAAAAGTTTTGTTCTCTTTTTATTTTTGCTTGAAACAGAAAATGTTCATCACTATGATGCACTCATTTGACCTTTCACTAAGCCCCGGGCCCCTTTCTTGCTGCTGCTACGTCTGTTTATCTTTCCATTCTTGCAGAGCACATATGCATTTTGGAACGATAACACTGACAGATTCACAACTTAAAATTCTTCTTTGAAACAATACGTTCTTGTTTTCAGACAGAGGCAGAGAAAATCAGGATCTTTACTTCTGGCTGCTGGCTGTCATTGGTAGATTTGATCAACAGTAGTTAGCTAGCTAATTAAAAATGAAATGTTAACTCCAGCTGTTTGAAAATTCTGTCTCCTGCCAATGCTTCACTATTGTAATAACATGTTATATCAATATAATTAGCCAAAATATAATAACCAATTCCACTTGACAATCCAGCCGGTCAAGGGGAATTATATTATTATTATTATAATAATATTATATCATGACAAGACCCCTTTTATTCATGTCATTAATAAAAATCTGTTGATAAACAGTAAAAAAAAGATGAAAGCTAATAGTTGTAGATAAAAGCGATTTATGTGATGACAGAAGAAGCACATGAAGCAACAAAACTGAATTTATGGGCCAACCCAGAATCCTCCTATTATCCCGTCTAAGTCCACCTGGCGTTTTGTTGTGGAAAGTGCGCGTAGACTGTCAGATTGCCTGTTCTTGGAAAGTCAGAAAGAAATGTTTAGATATGCCACCCCCAGCCCAACTGTGAGAAAGCAGCTTTCCAATGCTGTCTAGCTTTCTGAATAGCTCAGTGAAGCATGCGGCACCTTTGAGAGGCACAGAGATGTGTTCTGTCACTCACCCATGCCTACTCCTTTTAATGGCAGCTGCTGTCAGTCTCAAATGTACAGTGCAGTACATATGCAAACTTCTGTTCTCTTTTCACTGCATAAGCCCACATACAGTAACACCTTTATATTTTTGGTTTTATTGATTGTTTGTTTGTTTTTTTTACTACATTCAACCCTGAAGAAACAAACTATAAGCAAATTTAAACCTAAATCCAAAAGTTAATCATAAAATACCCTAAGCAGGAGTGAGGACCACTGTGTGTGTGTGTGTGTGTGTGTGTGTGTGTGTGTGTGTGTGTGTGTGTGTGTGTGTGTATGTATGTGTGTGTGAGTGTGTGTTTGTATTGTAGCAGTTTGTTTGTACCTTTTAGCCACATTAATGGCATGACTGTGGACAGCAGTGTCAGTCAGACAGTCTGTTGTTGCGTGCGTACGGAGACTGTGTTGTAGCAGCGGACAGGGTCATGACTGTGATTCCATTAGTAAAGGCTTGGCAACACACTGAAGTGAAATCACTCTGAGGGTCAGTTGCTGTAACGGCAACAGTGCAGTAATTGGCAAATTACTTTAACTTTCTCAACAAAACACTCGGTTGTGCAGTTTCACTTGCCATTAAAGGACAGAGGATGAAAATCATGATACTACATGTGCCAAAAACAAACATCTGAAGGTCTATGATGTTTGTTATTTTTTGCTCAAATTTTAAAATCTTTGTTGCTCTTTCATTTAATTCTGAAGGCTGTGCATTTCTTTGTCATGTGTCTTGTTTTTGATGTGTGATGTCTTTTTGTTTTTACTAGATTTGGTGAAAGTAGATAGAGAGAGAAAAAATAAACCGGATACTCTGTGGAGGAAACGGATAAAACCACCTAAAAGTCAGTAATTAAATTTCATGTCTGAGTAGAATCTGTAAAGCAGTGCAACATTATTGGATGAATTTCCATAAATTTGTAGCTTACGTTTGACATTTGTGGTTCAGAGAATGAATCCTAATGACGCTGGTCTTATCTTTTCCACTATTGCCACCATGAGGTTGACATTTGTGGTTTTGAGTAAAATGTCTAAAAACCACTACAGTATTGGATGAATTGCCATGAACGCATGGTACATACTTTCATGTTCCCCATACCGTGAATTATGATGACGTTTATGATCCTCTGACTTTTGATCGGGTCAAGATATCAATGTGCTCATAGTGTTTATGACCAAATACCTGTACAACTAAAGACATTACCATCAGCCTCAGATGTCACTCGTGTTTAGTGTTAATTAGCAAATGTGTTAATTAGCATGTTAATACACTAAACTGAGATGATGAGCGTGGTGAATATTAAACCTGCTAAATATACAATGTCTTTCTGAGCATGTTGATGTTAGCATTTAGCTCTGAGCCCCGTTGTGTCTAAGTGCAGCCTCACAGAGCTGCTAGCATGGCTGACTCTTAGTCTTATTCATTTTTTGTCAACATCCTAGGTTTTACTCAAGATTACAGTGAGCACCTTGTCATGTGTAGCGTCAGTATCTGGGTTAACTTCCGCATGGCCTTGAGAGACTCCTTTCTTCCTTTGTGTTACTCTCCAGGTTATCTTGTTTTTATTGATATACTACTCTACATTCACCTTGTTAAATTGTGCATCTATTTCCATGTTATCTCCCTTCCCACATTTTCGGTATGCTGCTGTTTAAATGTTATGCCGTGCTCAGCGTGGCAGTGCAAACAATAGTCACTGATAGAAGTAAACAAAGGCGAAAATAATGCAGCAAAAATCAGTCCTCCATTCATTCATTCACCACTCAAGTGATTGTTTCACTTGATTATGATTCTGTCCCACTGAGACACTGGAGCTGTTTTCATCATCATGTTTACCAGAGAGAAGCTGTTGGCCACCACACTGGATCTTTTACTGTGTTTTACAGCTCAGTGTGAGCTCCAGCTTTTCCATCAGACTCTGAGAGCAGATCGTTCAAGTCTCCGATAAGTTATCACTTGTCAAATATCCTTGCTTACATTGTGGAATTTCTTCTGAGTGGCAGCCTTGGTTGAACCTTGTGTGCAGGACTATATTTTACTCTGATTGACTTGAGCTTTTGGTAGATTCAACCGCAGCGAGTGAGACCTAAAGCTCTTTTTTCTAATTTCTCTTAATATGAGATTGTAGTAGTTAACTACACACTGCAGGTGATGTGCTCACAAGGATGTGAAAAACAAACTTTCTGCAGTTGTAACTGCGTCCCATGGATTCCTATAGGGTGGTTGCATTTAAAGACCTCCCTTGGTGGTTTTCAGCACACAAGTGACTCATTTCCTGAGACTTTTCACAGTGAAGTGACAGGGCAATGCACAGAGCTGAATACACACCAGACATAAATACATAAAACCTAAACACACACAAGAAGCTCAAAAGCATGTTAACGAAATTACTGCATGTGCTGTAGTCATTTCAAACATTTGGTTCTCATAATTGTGTTTCATTCAATAAAGGCTAATGATGACACATGTTCAAACATGAGCATGCAGACACTCATGCACACACAGAGCATGGTTACTGTATTGAGAGCACAATCTCACTTAGACCAGGAGATGGCACTTCCTGTTTGTGTCACCAAAAGGACATATAAAAAACAGGCTCAGAACTTTTCCACTGTGTCTTTTGTCACTTTTTGGCTCGCTGTCACTATTTCCCGACTCACTCTAATTCTCCATCCGTCTGTCTGTCTGTCTGTCTGTTATCTCTTTTATCTCTTTTGTCCAGTATCACAAGAGGATTTTGTAAATTATAACAAATGTATGGAGGCCCAAAGTGACCAATACTAAATAAATAAGACAGTAAGAAATAACTGATTATACAAGTAAATACAGACTATATATTTAAAATAACCATGACAACCCAATTGAATTGTAAAGATTTACTCAGTATAATGAAATATTATGTAATTGTGTTTCTTTTTACAGTAACATACTTTATTTTCATTTTTATTTGATTCCAGCAGTTTTTATTTCAAAACTTTTTATGTCAAACTTTCTCCGAAATTAGTTTTTATTTATTATTTTTCCCAATTACCTTAGTTATTGTTCATCAGGCTGTACGACAACCAATCACATACTTTTGCCCCGTTTGTCTTGATAAACAGGCAACACAAGTTAACGTCCTAGTCTGTTCCATGAGGTGTTTTATGACCTTTATATCCAGGTCATGCTGTAATTTCAAAGTTCGAATCACCCAACATGACGGACAGCAAACACTCACTTTGATAAGCACTTTGAGTTGTAATACAAGGTGACTGGCTCAACTGCATGTAGGTGATGACTCACCTACATGACTCATTGTTACTATTATAGCGAATGTTGTATTTATCATTTGACATGAACATTTTTAATCAACTACAAACACTGTAAACAGGGATTATAAAGCCTTATCCTGTTCATAAAGATTGGCTCTACAAACACTCGTACTCCAGTTCCAGGAAGTGAATTAAAGAATTGTTTCTCAAGAGGTTATGAATCTGAATGATGTTTGTTGAGCAGCTCAGCTTAAATATCATTTGACTCCACCACCTTCTCCTCCCTGTGCATCTAAGATGAGTTTAATGTGTGTACAGATTTTATTGGCTAATTAAACCCATGTTGGGCATATGGCGCTGTGTGTACTCAGAGTACACAAAGCTGTTTTCCATGGAAAGTTCTATTAGTTTTTTAAAAAGGGAGTGATTTGAGTCCTGATCAACGTGAAGTCTAAAACCGAAGGTGTTTTACATATGTGGTTCATACCTCGATGAAGCCGCTTAAGGACAAAGCAGCTCCGCTCCTCAGCTTACTGTGGTGGTTTCTTTTCCTCCTGTCATGATGATGTCACTGTCAACCGCCTATACACTGAAATACCTTTTTAATTTAAACATTTCATACATGTGTGATGAACTGTTTTCCTCCTGTTATCCTTCAGTTGGGACCAAATTCAAAAAGCCGTTGTGTTTGAATTGTCCGTTGATATCTGTCTCATGCTGACACATCACCTTCTTCCTCCTCTGTCCTCCCAGTTGTGTGCAGAGTGATCAACAGGACTGACAAACATGGGGAAGCAGAACAGCAAGCTCCGTCCTGAGGTGATGCAGGACCTGCTTGAGAGCACCGACTTCACCGAGCATGAGATCCAGGAGTGGTACAAGGGCTTCCTGAGGGACTGCCCCAGCGGGAACCTCTCCATGGAGGAGTTCAAGAAGATCTACGGTAACTTCTTCCCCTACGGAGACGCTTCAAAGTTCGCCGAGCACGTCTTTCGCACATTTGACGCTAATGGCGATGGGACGATAGACTTCCGGGAGTTTATCATCGCACTAAGCGTGACGTCTCGTGGCAAGCTGGAGCAGAAGCTGAAATGGGCGTTCAGTATGTATGACCTGGACGGCAATGGGTACATCAGTAAAGCAGAGATGCTGGAGATTGTACAGGTGAGTGTGCATCATTCTTAGTGTGTCTTTCTATACAAACTCCAGATACTGAACAGACTATGGTTGACAAAAGTTCCCGGTGTCTAAAACAAAGAAAAAGAAAATTATAGCATCAGAAAGAAAGTGTTTGTCGTCTTGGTA
Organism: Seriola lalandi dorsalis; assembly: GCF_002814215.2. Lineage (NCBI taxonomy): Eukaryota > Metazoa > Chordata > Actinopteri > Carangiformes > Carangidae > Seriola > Seriola lalandi. Next base: position 1,646,564 of record NW_019525136.1, read on the forward strand.
ACCTCTGTTTTCTCTGTGACTGTGAGCCTCCGTCAGTTCTGAGTTAATTAATCAGGTGACACATAAACATGTACACACCCACACATACACATTAACGGTAACATTAGCCAGGGCAGTGATTGTTACATCATTGTATTAACAGTGCTGCCAGTGTATCCATAACACACTCTTTATGACAGTGCTGGTATTTTAAGCGAGGCCAGGAGCACGTACAGCTCTGCTCCATGGGGGAACGAAGCTCTTCCAGACATGGAGCTAACACATGATTTCTGAGAGCGATGTCACTCAGGACCTTATTTACTGCCAGCATTGAAATGTCAGTGTACTTAAAAGTTGCATTTAGATATTAAGACTAGTTAGACCAATTGGAAATGTTCCCTGTCCTGCCAATGAAAGCAGTTTTGGAAACAGTCAGGGGCTCATTTAGCTTTACTGCTTTTTAAATGTGGCTTTTATCAAGAAAGGAAAATGAGATTTTCCATCTGTTCTGCACCTTTTACAGCAGCAAATGGAACCAAAGCTTAGACTAATCCATGTCTGCATTTCTGTATGAAAAAAAAGATACAGCTGACTCAATCTGAGAAACTCCAGTCATTTTGTCATTAGAGGAAAAGTTGATTTCTAGATTTTGGAGTTTTTCAACAGACAAACTTCAAGTGTGTAAGAATTGTTAAATTGACATCTGTTTTCTGGGCTGTATAACAGAGAACAGCTCACCTTAAAACAGAAAACAACAAGAGAAAAGAGGGAGATGCAGATGGCCTTTCCTCTGCAAGAGCTCCTTGTGTAAACACACCATTACATACTCACACAAATCAAGTATACGTTTAAGTGTGTGTATATGCTTTTTTAGTTTCTGCAGATGGCCTTTCCTCTGCAAGAGCTCCTTGTGTAAACACACCATTACATACTCACACAAATCAAGTATACGTTTAAGTGTGTGTATATGCTTTTTTAGTTTCTCCCACTTTAATATCACCTAATTTCACCTTCTCATCTTGTCTTTGGGTTGGTAGTCCGTTTATAAGCAGGAAGTCCCTGTGACCTCTGTCAGGACAGGAAGATGTATGGGTGAAGAAAAGAGCTGCAACATACTGTAGAGAGGGAGAAACTGCATAGAGAGAGGAGCAGCCGATGAAGAGCATATATTATAACAGACAGTGTTTTTCATAGAGGAAGCAGAAAGGTATACAGTAATCTGTCTGCACGCACATCCGTGTGTGAGAGTGTACGTGTTCTGACTAACTAGAAGAATCTTTATTTCACCAACGTGTTTGGCCACGTTACGTTCATCAGGGTGATTTCAAATGAAGATTTTTCCTTTTCCAGATTTTTTACCTCAACTAGTGATGGTGACCGTTTTTTTTTTTTTTTCACATTTGATTTAAA
>NW_019525136.1:1647972-1673733 GCF_002814215.2 Seriola lalandi dorsalis
ACAGAGAGCTAAAACATGTCCATGGTTAATAAATACATTAAAAAATATATTTTTAAAAATTAAATGACATTCTTTAAATATTTAAATAACCCATTAAGGCAATACATAATATAATGAAATATTTAGTATATATATATATATATATATATAAAAGTATCGAAAAGTATCGAAAAGTATCGAAATACATATTGGTATCGGTATCGAAACAGAAATTTGGTATCGTGACAACCCTACTGCACGCACATCCGTGTGTGAGAGTGTACGTGTTCTGACTAACTAGAAGAATCTTTATTTCACCAACGTGTTTGGCCACGTTACGTTCATCAGGGTGATTTCGAAGAAGATCTTTCATTTTCCAGATTTTTTACCTCAACTAGTGATGGTGACCGTTTTTTTTTTTTTTTCACATTTGATTTAAATCACCCTGATGAAGGCCCTGTGCCAAAATGTGTAGGCGAAATACAAATGATTCTGACAGTTAGTCAGCTTGTGTGGTTGAGTTGTTGCTTTTTTTCACATTTGGTTCATTGTTACTTGAACACGTAATTGGCTGGTGAAGTGGCAACAGCACATATTTCTCATGCTCGATACTGATACCGCGAAGTGACATTCCCTCATCAGTGTGAATGTGGGCGACTGGAACCTTGGTGATGTAGTGATTATATGCAGGGGCTGGTAGGTGAACTGTTAGCTGTCTAGCTAACCATTGGCTCAGTCACAATAGCTTATTCTGTTTATTTCCCCTGACATTTAGCTCACTATAGCACACCACTTCGTTCAATAAAATGTTATTGAAGAGAAAAAATAAAGCTCTCCACGCTAAGAGCTTGGTAACTTATCTTATTAACTTAGTTTGGTCACAACTTAGATAATAGGTTAACAGTTTTTTTTTGTTTGTTTTTTTTTTTCAAAAGATGTATTTGTACCATCGACTCCTGTCTCACAGCCGTCTGTAAACCACAGCCCTTCTGTGGAGCACTTTTTACGCTCTCCAGCTCTCCTCACAAGTCAGCACTGTCAAGACAGCATGCTATTGGTCAGTCACCAAAGCTGAACTCTACACAGAACATTAATGCAGAAAAATATTGGATCCTCTTATCGCAGTGTTTCAATTTGAATTATTTAAAATAGCTAACAACAGCGTAATAACACAATGATGCTCAGACTTTACTGCCGATGTAAGTGAGGGGACACATCTCCTCTTCTCAGTGATACATGCTAAACCTGAGTCTTAAACCTGCAGTAATAGTAATTTCTTGGCTACTTTGAGGCAGCGAAAACTAACTGTAAACACCACTTTGCCTTCGCCTTATAAAGTTGTTATGTTAGCAGCAGTTGTTTTTTTACACTTCCAGCAGATGTGAGAAACATTAGCATTCATTAGAAGTCAGGTTTGTGTTGACTTAGTGAATGTTAGTCCAATATTCACTCCCTTTTTAGTTCTGTCTTTGGTGTCTTCGGCTAGTGGTAGTAAAGCTAGGCGCTGTGTCTTTGCTGCTGGCCTGGTAATGTACAGTGGGCTTATCAAACAGCAGCCTGCTGTGTTGGGACACGATGCTGATGAGAGCAGTGAGACTGAACCAAAAGGTGTGGCCTATAAAACTAAAACAATCCCCTGAAGATGTTTAAATGCTCTGTAGAGCTCAGATGAACTGCTGATTTAGACGATAATTCTCTGTGTCAGCCATTTTTCTTCCATTGCTATTCTAAAATATTATGTTAAAGTTGCTTTATACTTTGATTAAGTGCTCTTCCTTGTTGAATATCATTGGTGTCGTTCCCATCACAACATCACAGAGGCTTGGTTTGTGTTTTATAAGCAAACTCTGAGTCACTGACGGTACGGGTACAGTAGCTGTAGAATTAAGCTAATAAAGCCAACTTCTGTGAGTCATTTCCAAGTTAGTCACTGCCAGTTCCACAAAATATCAATTTATAATGCCTCACATTTATAACATGTATTGTCGCTTTAAGAATACATCAAGACTGCAGTGATTCAGACTTCAGCCTGTCATTCCTTTCTACATCCTGACAACATAAACCCTCCGACTACTTTCCATTAAAAGGTGGTGCTGTTCCCAAGGACAACTGAAAAGAAAGCAATGACTTAGAGCCTCGTGTCTGACTGTCTGCAGAGCTCATCAGCTGAGGTGAAAAAGGACAAGAAAAAGTGGTTCAGAAATAGTTCTGCCTGAAGGAGGGCATGAATATATATATGTGTTAAATGTGTATATGTATGTGGCAGTTGTTAATTAACTGCAGCTTGTTAAGGACTCAGAAATGATCCACTTGCAGCATGCATACAAAAACCAGTCTTACAGTTCTAAATTTAATTGTAGCTTTGGTAATGTAGACGCAGGAGCTACGTGTGTTACTCATTAGATTAGACGGTGCCATTCCTCATTGTTGAGTGCAGTTTTAGAAAAAAGCCCAGGGCCATCTCAGGTTCTTTCTTTTTATCTGACACACAGAAGCATTTATTCATACACACATACGCACACAGTATTCATTTATCCTCATGTCTGTCCCTTCCCTCTCTGCGTTTGGCTGGCTGACTCTGTCGGTTCAAAGCCACCCACCTCCACAGAGAGAAAGCAGGCGTAAGAGAAAAGTTTTCAAGTAGCGCAGATTTGTGCAAGTAACTGCACAAGAGCTCACAGTGTTTGAACAAAGTCTGCAGCTTAGCGTGATCACAGTATCTGCCATCAGTGATATCAGCGGGCAGATTGTCAGGTGGTTCTCATAAAGCGAAATCCAACCGTTTCCTGCCACTTGTACAGGTCTGGGTTGTGATGGGCCAGACATCCTTCTCCCGATCTTCTCATCTCTCAAGATAATAACCACGAGCTTCAGTGTTGATATTGATGTGGCGCTGGTTTAGATTGAAGGAAGTGAAAGGAAGGATCTTTTGAATTATAACCTTCCACATCTTTTTATGCTAGTTTTAGCTCAGTGTGATTGCGTTTAGCCTTTCAGTCTGTCCACCACTTTGGTTCACACCGTCATATCATGTTTTCCAGAGGCAGGGAAGTCACCACCAAAGTCAGTGCCAAGGACAATTTATGATACAGCTGGCATTTATTGAGAGCAAACGCTAGCAAGCTTGTTAGCAGGTTTGTTAGCTACATCCATGCTAGCCAGCTAAACCTGGAAACACTATCAACACAAAATATTTTCAGGTCATTTTGGTAAAAATCTTTGACCATGCTGAAAAATCTTGAAATCTTTTTTTGATCCTCCTTTGTTTAGAAAACAAAGAACTATTGACAACAGCCAACATTTGTTAATCTCAGACTAAATTAATCCCATAATATTCAGGTCAGAATTTTAATTTGTTCAGTACTTTAGTTTATGAGCAAACACCAGCAAAACTAATGTTCCATCAGCCTCAGCTGTACTTTGTGTTTAGTGCGCGGTAGACTGACGAGCTCTGTGTGCTGTGACAAAATACACGTGTGGTCACCTTCTACAGCTACAGGTCCCAGTTTCAGTACAAACCCGCAGAGCTGCTAGCATGGCTGTACTGTCTGCTACATACTCACTGAGTATATGGTGCATACTACCTACTAAAACAACAAATTAGTATGCAGTATATAAGTACTGAAGTATACAGCCAGTATCCCAGAATGCATTTTGCATGAACCAGCGGCAATGACTGGCGGGGGTTTTTAAGAAGGCTGAAAGCTGTTGTAATATTCACTAATAACACTGTTAACAGCTCACTTTTTAAAATTTGAACATTTTTTCAGGTGAGAATGTAACTGTATAGACTCACAATTATTGGTCCGTTCATGTGAGTTACGTTTATTTGTAAATCTGCTGCGACGATTTCAGAGATTGGAGCACCCTGCCAGTTTACTGTGCCGTAACGTCCTGGGTCCAGAGCAGTGCTTCGCCGTCATGCCTCTTACCGAGCCTCCGCCTCATAGCCCGCCATTATAGTTAGAAATGCCGTAATGCATCATGGGACAGATGAATGTGTCCAGTATGCTCACGGCGTATACTGAGAAATTCTTGCTAATCTAGTATACGTCTGGGTATTTCTCACGTACACAAAATTCACATACATTATGTACGCATCTTGACGTCACACTCAGTATGAACAGTACGTTAGCAGGCGGTTCGGAACACAGACTTAGTCTTGTTCATAATCTTTTATGTCCAGCCTGTGTTGTTGCTCATTACAGAAATAACTCTTAATCCTCACTTGGCAGCAGGGAGCCCAGTTTTTAGAGTGTATTCTCTCCGTAAGGGATATTGTTCATCACACCAGTATTATTGTGGCCAGCACTTTCCGGTGCTTTACCTAAAGAGCCCTTTCCTCCCACAGTGGTCTCCATGTTCTCTATTCACATTCACCTCCATTTACTGTAGTAACTGGGAGCCAGCTAATGCTCTCCCGCAGAGAGTGTGTAAAATCTGGTGATGCTCATAATTACCCTTGCAGTGGGAGTACTTGAATGAGATGGATCTCGGTCAGCCTGGCTCTTCCTAGTCAGATAATGACAAAATCTGAACACAGGGAGAAAGATATAACTGTCTCATCCACTCATCAATATTTGATATCTAACCTCTGTCTGTGTTTCATCTGAAACACTGAGTTTACAGCAGAGCAGACGAGCACAGAGGGAATTTCATTCTTTCAATCAAAAGTCTCAACTGGCAAAAAAAGAAAGAAAGGAGAGAGCATTCATACTGGTAATTTAATGAGATTGAACAGAATAGTGGGAGTAGATGAAGAGATCAGAGAGATGAAGGCTCCATGGGAAACGTATTCATCTGTGGTGTGAGGGTGAGGCGAGACACCGTGCGTGTTGTGCCTCAACAGTTGGAAGACCTCCCTCTCTCGTTCTTAAACTCTGCCTTTCTACATGTGTCTCTCTCTGTGTTGTCTGATGTGGTTAAGGTGTAGAGAGAAGGTATTTATGTGATGATGCTTTCCATTCTCACTCCCATTCATAAGTGGTCAGGTAACAGTCCAGAGTTGTTGCTTAGTAGCTATGTGCTTTTTTTTTCTCTTTATGTGACCTTAACTGTCGCTCAGGCTGTTTCTGGCTCCACAAGAGATGATGTTTTGTTCTTGTCTGGAAGCTCCCAGCTCAAAGGTTATGGAAGCACCTTCCTTTTTCTCTTTGGGGCGTTCATGTTGTAGAATTGATGCTCCGTAGATTGCTGAAAAATACAGATTTGTGTTACGGACAAATAAAAGAGAGATTACCGGCGGAGAAAAAATAATGTCACGGCTCTTTTGATTGTTAGATTTGTGAGAAATAAAGAGAATCCATAGTATAAGGTGAGAGGAGAGATGGAGACAGACAGGCCTGATTTTTCAACAGCTTCAGATGTGCAATCTAAAGACTTAAAAGATATTATATATTTTTCTAACTGTCGATAAATCCCATCACAAGACTGTGTTAGTCCAATACTTTCTGACTTCCATAACTTTTCCTTGGCACGCTGATTCCTACTGAGGATATAAATCTTTAAAAATGATTTAAAAATACTTTTTTTTTCCTTTTTTTAAAGGGTGAATTATTTCCTAAAACAGTGTAGCACAACTTTTTATCAAGTTTTACTTAAACAAGAGTAAACAGTGCGTTTGATAGGGACTGGCCTGAGCCACAGATTAATACTGAATGGGTCTGCACTTCAAACCCCTATAGGACACTAGGTCGTCGTGTATGTGGGATTGAGTCAAAATGAACTGCAATGTTTGTGGTGATAAAGTCACTCAGTGTATTGGCATGGCTGCTGATGAGGAATAAGACATGTGAGACTTGGGATACACACAAACAGAAAGATAAGAAAAATGTCTAAAAAAAAATCACCAGACTTGTACTTCAAGCAACCCTTTATTTGTTATGTATTTTAAGAATTTATTGAATGTCATTGTGGAATGAAATGGGTTGAGACAAATCCTTTTCTCACTTTTGTTCAGACTGTTTTCATTCAGGGAATTCTCAGAGGCTTATAAATTGCAGATCGTTTCTCTTCTTATTGGTTGCTTGTAATTTTGGGATTTATAATCTTATTCCAGTGCACTGCTCTGGATTAGACCAGCAGCTAAATCCCCACTATGTAATATTGGCTAAATGTAATAAACTCTCACTGCAGTCTGAAGGATTTCGATTAATAACAGACCAAACTCCAAACTGAAATAAAGGCTGATATTAACTGTGGCTGCTGCTTGTCTCTCAGTCTCTCCTCTCCGACCCAGAAGCTGAGCTGTGTAATAGGAGGCATAACCAGCACCTATTTAAAGCTCCCGCTGCACTGTAATCACAATCAAACTTCTTCTGTTCACATGTCAGCTCCTATTCCCCTCAAAGCCGCCTCCTTATTAGAGACAGAGAGAGTGGGTTGTGATTTCACTGTTTACTGCCAAACAGCCTGCGATGCAACAGAGAGCAGAGGAGACACAACACTGATAAATAGTCTGTGAGGGATTGTGTACGTGCATATGTTTGTCTCCGCCCCTCCCCTACCTCAGCCATGGAAGTGTAATCGCAGAGCAGTGAAGCGGCGCTACAAGCTGACATATTGGAATAAATCCTCATCTGTGGTGAATGGATACAACCACTGAGAATGTGCATTGACTTACCTGTGTTTGTCTTTGTGACAGAGCAGAATAAATGTTACTTATATCAGTAAATTAAATATCACAGGGCAATGTTACATAAGATCCCGTGTGTGGCAAACTCCTTTGTGTGGGCCTCCCCAGGTCTCTTTTGTTATTATACTCTTATCTTTAACTGGACTGAATGAATCATCAGCTCAGCACAGCAACAACTGCACAAGCTGGAAAGAGAAATACCGCAGAACAGTTCCCAAGAACTCAGGACAGGAAAGAAGTAGTACAGAAAATATTGTGTGTGTGTGTCATTTGTATAGATTGCAGCAGTAGGAGTAAATGTGTATGAAATAATGACTCAAATCATAACGATTTCAAGTTTCTTCAACTCAGAAATGTAAATTCCCTTGATGCCTTAAAATTGTGAGTCAACTGAACTCAGGTTAAAGTTATGAATGAAGTTAAACAGAGACATTTTTACCGTTCCATGACAATAATTAATTAGTCATTCATTAGTAGGTAGAGTAAATGTAATAGTTACATAATCCGCTCCAAATATTTTAAGAAACCAACCTGTCCAGGAGCAGTGAGGTGACATCCATGACTGCCTCAGTCCTTCTCCTCTTTCCAACAAGGACAAACCACACCAGTGTCCGTGTCTGTGTCGATCGCTCTCTTTTTCACACTGTAATCCTTCCTCTGAACACAGTTTCTTATTTATCTGGAGCATCACAAACATTTCTTGAACGTTTCCAAGGTTTTTCCACCATAGGTTAGCTACACTACACACTCCTAGCTGCTGTAGCTGCTCCATCTCCCTCTGACACCATGTTCTGTTGTCTATATGTACATTGTAGACACATCTGGTGACTCAACACAAGCACCCGACAAGACAGCTGCATCTTGTTTCCCAGATTTTTATCATGTGTCCCCTGTGCAACACAGTACAACATGCTGAAGGTTCCTACCCATGTATATAGACAGGAACCGTCGGCATGTTCTCCAGTGTTGCACGGGGGACACATAATACATGACGTAAAACAGCTGTCTGTCCAGTGCTTCACTGTTTACAATGTACATATAGACAATAGAACAGCCTCTTCAGCTCGGGCAAACTCTCTGGTTGATGTAAAATGCATCGCTACCGTCACAGACATCAGATTTAAAGCTCTGGTATACTGCTGAATACAGACACATTTACCTGCTGCTCATATGATTAATCAGCATTGTGTGAATTCGTTTGGCAAGGACTTCGGTGTGACTAACTGAGTTAAGTTAACTGAACTTGAGATTTTAAGATGAGTCGACTGTTTAGTCACATGGACAGTCATTACAGTCATTACAGTCATAACAGATTTGGTTTTATATTTCCTCAGTTTAAAGAGTCAGTTCTTCTTTTGACATGAAGACATTTTGTACCAGAGTCAGTACAGAGACAACATGCAAGGCTGCTCTCAGTGACTTTGTTAGATTATAAGTGTATATAGGGACTGAATTGGATATTAACTTTCATCATGGAAAAAGGTTTCTTAGAGGGGGAGCGCATAGAGAAAACGCTTTTTAGAAACTGGATCAGTTGTATCCAAAGCACTAAAAAATAACCACAGCATCAGCAGACTAATACATCAAGCTTAGTTCCCTGAGAGAAAGAAAAGCAACTTCACCACTGATACCGAATTTGCTAAATAAAGAACTCTAAGTACTGCCAAAAGAAGGCTGCATTGTAGTGGCCTCAGAGAACCAGTAGCAGTTTTCTAAACCACTTCTCAGGAGGGGGAACAAGGCCAAACGCTGGAGGTGGTGGAAGAGATACCAGCATTTCACAGTTGGAGAAAAGTCCTATTTACTGGTGAATCCAAATTTGAGATTAGAGATTTTGTTCCTAATAAATCTCTAGTGAGTGTATAACCTCGTTATGTCCCCATGTAGGCAATCTATAAGATGGTGTCCTCTGTGATGAAGATGCCTGAGGATGAGTCCACACCTGAGAAGAGGACGGAGAAGATCTTCAGGCAGATGGACACCAACAGGGACGGTAGGTTAACTTCATCTTCATGTCCACAAGTGAGTGAGTGAGTGAGTGAGTGAGTGAGTGAGTGAGTGAGTGAGAGAGAGTGATGCCGCGTAACTTAGTTAAAAGGTCACACCATTGGTTGGCCAGCCCAATGTTGGAGTTTCCTCTTTCAAAATGAACAATGAGCAATGTTGACAGCTTGGTCACTAGATATCCAGACTGTTCAGACATCTTTACCCACTTCTCTTTTGTTTTGTTTTTAAGGACCTAGCAAAACCTAAGCTAAACCTTAGCTCCTCTCTGTAGAGGAGAGTCACCAGTATTACCCTGCGAGCATGCGGTCAGGCTTTCCCTCCGCAGACACACATCTCTATGTTGACGATGTTGAGGTTATAAAATCAGCATATTAGCAGCAGAGCAGCAGCTTGGAGATGGCTTGGAAGGTAGCATGTAGTGTTAATGGGCTGCATGTCACTATTTCAAACTTGTTCCATTGTCCGTCAACAGAAACAGAAAAACATTTAATGAGAACAGCTTTATTAAAATGTAGCTTTATTAAAATACTGTATCTGTGAGCACAGAGAGGAAGAGAGAAGCAAACAGATGAAGGGCTGAAACCGGCTCACACAAGGCAGAATGCAAACAGCCTATGACACGGTCCAGCCATATACTAGTTTTTGACTTGTCTTGTTTAAAATTGGGGTAATTTCACATAGATGTTGCATACATGTGGTAGAATAAATTGATGGTACAGAAAAAGGTTAAAGTGACAGTAAAACAGCATGTTTATGTTGGTCATTTTTGTGCCAAGATCAACTGCTATGGTGTATTAAGATAACCGCAGGAGGACCTTCTACTGCCTCTACTCTTAAAAACCAAAAAACTACTGCAACATTGATTTTGCTGGTAAGACAAAAAAAGATTGTACTTATAAGATATTTGTGATTGTAGCTTGTATCCTGGCTTGAAATACAAGTCCATTATATTTCTTTTGCTTATCTACCAAGATACCAAAAGCACTTTAAAACAATCTGGTAGAAATCGATTGATTGGTTGATTGACTTCAATGAAATGAGACATAACAGGCATTTCAAATGCAAATGTATTGGACGGTTCATCCCTCTCAGCTGGTCACCAGCCTGGTTAATAGTGACAGAGGCATTCTCCAGTCTGAAGCTGCTATTCACTGCCAACAGATTTCACACCTGACCTGTAATTGTAGTCATACACAACACACTCAGTCACACACAATTGTGATGTAGATACTCAGAAAGCACCAGCGATCCTGAGCACAGGAAACACAGAAACAAGGTGGGAGGAAGAGAGAGATGGACAATTAGGAATTAGTGGCTGGTGTGGGTAGAAGGAGGAGACACAGTGAAAGAGGAGAGAGGGTGGGGGGTGGGGGGGGTGACAGCAGAACAAAGACAGCAGCACACAGTGATAGGGAGCGTGCTGACCTGGACGTGGAGACATGCCGTCTTTCTCTTCTTTAAACGAACATCACAAGTAGTGAGAACACACCGACTGCATGAGAGAGGCAACTTGAGTGTCTCTATTACGGGGGTGGTCAGGAGAGCGAAGAGCTGTCTCGACACTGCCACCTGTTGGTGAGAAATGGGACATCATCAGGACTGGTTGTGACTTCTTTGTAAAGGTTTGTTTTCATCCCAGTAAAATTCTTCCAAAAAAAACTTCACGGGTTTGAAAAGCAAATAAAAAAAGTTTCACATTTTCGCAGTGAATGGGTGAATGAGTTTTTTAGAGTAGAGCTTCAACAGGAACACATTTAATGAAGAACTAATGGACCATAATACTGTCAGTGTCGTCGTTACTGACATTTACTTTTCAGAACAAAATGTATCTAATGTGTCTGCAGTGTTCAATCCTCCATGTTATTAAAACAGGATGTCATCACAGATTGTCCTCTTTTATCAACCTTTAAAGGTCTAATATGTAACTTTTCTACATTGAAATGTCTAAAAACAGCTAGATCCATGTTATAAATTTTGTTGAGTTATGTACTGACATTATCCTGATCGTTTCCAGCCATTTTCAAACCCAAATGTATCCATCATTTTAATCAGGGTAACAGTCTGTTTCAATTAGTCGCCTGTCGATGGCATCATACCCCCTATGCACATACATCAGTGGTGATTGTTTGTTTTAAACCATAATTTATGATACATTTTTAAATCTTGGTCATTCAGAGCTGTATACACTGTTAAAGGAACACTTAATCATCACAGTATGACACCAAGTCACTTAAACTTCACACAGACAGTTTTTCTCTCCTGATCCTTCCTGACTGATTCTTCTCCAGTTTTGTGTTTTGCTGGTGTCTTTTATCAGTACTGGTAGCATGAGGCGGAACCTGCAGCCCAGTCAGGTTGCACAGGTAGTCCAGCTCATCCATGAGGGCACATCCATACATGCGGTCACAAGAAGGTTTGCTGTGTCTCCGAGCACAGTGTCAAGAGCATGGAGGAGACACCAGGAGACAGCGTAACACAAGGAGAGCTGGACATGGCCGAGGAAGGACATCGACCCAGCAGCAGGACCGGTGCCTGCTCCTTTGTGTGAGGAGGAACAGGAGGAGCACTTTCAGAGCCATACAGCATCATCCAGCAGGCTACTGGTGTACATGTTTCTGACCAAACTGTCAGAAACAGACTCCATGAGGGTGGCATCAGGGCCCCACATCCTCCTGTGCTCACAGCCCAGCAACGTGCAGCTCGACTGGCATTTGCCAGAGAACATCAGAATTGGCAGGTCGGCCATTGGCTTCCTGTTCTCTTCATAGATGAGAGCAGGTTCACACTGAGATCATGTGACAGGCATGAAAGAGTCCGGAGACGCCTTGGTAACGACAAGTACTGAGCTCACTGATGCCCTGATCCAGGTCTGGGAGGAGATCCCCTAGGACACCGTCCGCCGACTCATCAATAGCATGCCCAGACATTTTTGGGAGTGCATCCAGGGAGACGGGGGCCATACACACTACTGAGTCACATTATGAGTTGCCGTGATGAAATTCATGCAACTTCGATCAGCCTGTGATTTCAGTTTTCTACTTTGATTTTCGGTGCGATTGTAGGTCCAGCCCTTGGTAACGACAAGTACTGAGCTCACTGATGCCCTGATCCAGGTCTGGGAGGAGATCCCCTAGGACACCGTCCGCCGACTCATCAATAGCATGCCCAGACATTTTTGGGAGTGCATCCAGGGAGACGGGGGCCATACACACTACTGAGTCACATTATGAGTTGCCGTGATGAAATTCATGCAACTTCGATCAGCCTGTGATTTCAGTTTTCTACTTTGATTTTCGGTGCGATTGTAGGTCCAGCCCTCAGTGGGTTGATGATTTTGGTTTCCATTGACCGTTATTACGTCATTTTATTCTCAACAAATTATACAATGTACATCAGTAAAGATTTTCAACTTGAATTATTCGTTTGTCGTGTGATTACATGTGATTTAAGTTTTCCTTAATTTTTTTGAGCAGTGTCTTTTAACCAGATGAAAGACTTTAGTTGTCAGACGTCTAGATCATAACTTATTAGAGAAATGAGCTGAGCAGATGTTAGCAGCAACTGGGCTCACAGCCCCTCCGACACGTCCTGTTTTCACCAAACAGCAGCGAAGAAACACTGATTTTTAACACAAAACAGGTTTATTTAGTGTTTCTACAGGTTTTAATCACCAGGTCTGTTTGCTTTGGATGGGAGGAGACCATCTGTGGATGATTCAGCTGCCAGTAAATTAAATTAATTAAGATTAGATGGTATTCTGACAAAATCTAACTTTAGTCTGACTTTGGCTTTAGCCTCTTTACTTTCCATCAGTTTTAAATGCAGATACATATAAATTACCAAAAGATAATTTCTCTCCTAATTCCAGGCTGGTCTTGTGTGTGTTTTAGGCAAGCTGTCTCTGGAGGAGTTCATCAAAGGTGCTAAGAGCGACCCCTCCATCGTCCGCCTGTTGCAGTGCGACCCCAGCAGTGCTGGACAGTTCTAAACCCGAGGCATCAGTATAACCTGTAAGTCTTACATTTAATTCACTTGCAATACAACTCACAGTGAAAGTATCTGTTGCCTAAACATTTAATCACATTTTTAAAAAGCAGCAAAGTGTAGCAGGATCAGAGAGGTGAGAGGTACGGACTGTGCTCTGGTTGGAAAGCTGAGGTTCAGCCTCAGGAATGAAGGTGCTTGCTGCAGGGGAGCTCTGCAGAGGCTGCGTGCACCGTGCTGAACGTGGGATGGGTCATGCACAGTGGCACTGGCTTTGTGACTATTTGTAGTTCATGGACTGATATGAGAGACTTTGTAGGAGGTGGCCTGGTATTTTGAAACACGCACTGAAGCTGTTGATGCTCTTAAGAAGTTTCTTCTTTTTAAAGCCTTTAGTGTTGGATGTTTGAAGTGCCGTGTTTTTGGGCACGTCTTGTAAAAAGCCTCGGTATTCTCTCAGAATTTAAGATCTTTACTTTATAAAACCCAAGAACTTGTGTTGCCTCCCCATGTGTGTTGATGACACTGTTACGATGTTTACTGTTGAGGGAAGTCCACAAACATTTCTTTAGTTTTGTGACAATGAGCTCCAGGCAGGAGTTGTCTCACCACTTTGTGAACTCGGGCTACAACTTCACATCTGAGCTGATAGTCACAAAAGGTTTCTTGGTGCTGGAATTCTGGCAGTGATGATGTTTGGGAATAAAAGCAGAGAAGAAGTCGGCAGCAACAGCAGCCTGGCTGATGCCTGTCTCTTAGATGAAACAGTGATAGCATCCCTCTCTCTGTATGGGGAGTCTACAGTCAGTCTCATCGGCCTTCATAAAGTTTGCTTGGACTTTTTCTTGTTTCAAGTACAGCACTTTCTCTCAAACAACAGATATGATACAGTTATGAGGGTGGATAGGAAGGTCTTGTAATGATAAACTGTAAAACATTTTCTTTTGGTAGATGATTTTGTGCAAAGTGATGTTGATAGCTTTTATTTGTTGCTCTATCTTCTGACTTCAGTGTCCAACACTAATTCTCCTGAACACCTGGACGTAAGACTCCTGAGTAGGACGACAGAAGAGACATTTAGAGGAATCAGAAGTTAATGAACATTGATTATTACATTATTTAAAGGAATATTCTGACATTTTAAGAGATGTGCCAATTACACCTCAAGACTCCAGGAGGTCACTTTGTTTTTTTTTTTAATAGGTATGAGGGGCTAATTAGTGAACATAAGAGTTGGTGGAGTAGCTGTGCCTAAGGTAACTGCCTGCTGGCTGTAGCGTCATATTTACTGTACAGACATGAAGGTGGTATCCGTGTTCACATGTAACATTCTGCATCACGCCAATAAGAATATTATGAAAATGTTCAACTATTCCTTTAAATTGAAAACCATTCATGCAGTTTGTGTTAGTGGAGTAACTCAGATAAGGTACTTGTTGTTTTTAAATGAACCTGCACACTGTTGTCATCTGAATGCATTTGTTGACCTGGCAGCCATTGACCTCTACTGTTTCATATTGTATTGCTGTTACTGCAAACCATGAAATGCAACATGTGATGATGACTAATGATAAACATTAAAACACCTGCCTCAGTGTGTGTGTGTGTGTGTGTGTGTGTGTGTGTGTGTGTGTGTGTGTGTGTGTGTGTGTGTGTGCGCGCGCCTCAGTGCTAATCTGACTGCTCTGCTCCTCGTCACTTGTCTCCTCACAGAGCTTCTTTGGGTGACTCTAAATGCCCTTGACTCTCCACTATGGAGCAGACTGATGATGAAGGATGACAAGCTGATGATGACGATGAAGAAGACAGGCCTTCAATTTGCACTGAGGACTTCAAAGACGGGCAACGGAGCCACGTTCTCCAGTTTTCCACCTTGAGCCGTTTATCAAAACTCTCCAAACCCCAACATAGACTGAACCTCATCAGGTTATCTAACCCCACTGATTGTAATTGACCAGGACCCCTCAGTTCTCCCATAGACATGTCAGAGTATAAGGAAGGTCTACAGTAGGTTGTATATATACAGTATAAACTGGATTCTCTGTATCAGTGTCTTTGCTTGGCTCTCTGTGCCCTCTGAGGCTCCAGCCAGGGCGACACAGAGCCTCTATCACTCTAATGTGTATCATAGACAGAGTGTGTGCATGAGACGACAGGGGAGAGATGATGGTGTTGAATAACAGGACATACTGTAGGTGAGAGAATTAAATCTACGGAGAGGACTTGTGAAGTTTGTCCTTCACTCAGAATACGTACTGCTCTTAGTTTCCTCTTTTCTACTGTGAGAATGTGTACGCATGTTTGTGTATTTTGCAAACTTGATAGACTTTGTTTCATATTTTGTGCTGGGACAACAACAACATGTAATATTATGCTACTATGCATATGCACCCTAATCGATAGTTTGATTTTGTGAAGTGTCACTGACGTAATGAAGGATGAAATGCATCCCTTTATCCATCATCTGTTCCAGTGGTTTCTCATATCAGTAAGAACCTGACGGAGGATTTTGGAGCTGCAGCGTCACTGCGCTCTATCTTACGGTTAAAATAGAAAACTAGTCTTTAAAGTATTTGAGTAGTGTAGATATTTTAAAGTGCAACTACATTTTTAAGCAAATTCACATAGCCCAGAATGCTCGGTTCATAACAAATGTTGTGAAATAATAATGAAAATGTTTGTGTATTTAAGCTGTTGCAGGATGTCAAGCATGCAAACCCATTTCTTTTTGACATGTACTCTGTGAGGAACAAAGACACTTCTTCACATTCACTTTCAGATGTCTTTAAATGCTGCATGTTGAATCAGTCGTTGAACAGTTGGGTACAGTGGTGCATAGACTAAGTAACACAAATGCATGTGACTTATGCGCATGTGTGTGTTTTTAATGTTTGTTTATGAACATCAGTGGCCAGCGGCCCCTGCAGCTCTGTGCTCACTTCTCTATGTTAGTATTGTCATCATTAGTGCTACCGGTGGTCAGTGTTATTGACAGCATGGACGGCCAAAGCTGACACATCTGACGGTTCGTATGAATAACTTCACGGAGGGAAACAAAGAGGGGCTGTAGGAAGACCACCATGCACAACAAGCTGTACACATAAAGACACACACTGTTTAATAGGGGATGCTGAGAGACATCTTCTGTTTCTGTTGATCTCAATAATGAAATCACCTCCCAGCTGCACCAGTAACAGGGCCAAACGTACGCAGTCCCAAAGCTGAGTATACTTTCGACTAGATGGTATTTAAATAATTTATAGGATAACATAAAATGACTGACATGACGTTGGGTGACACAACATAAGTGATGGTGTCCCACAAATACAAACACTCCCAATAAATCAATTAACATTTTTTGGTCTCATCTCCTCTCCCTCCTTTTTTTTCTTTGCTCAGCTGCAACAGAAAATTCCTGAAAAGAAAAAGGAAGCAGTCCCTCTTGTTTAGGATGTTTAGAGGAAGCTCGGCCAGGAGCAGGGAACGTACCCGAGCCCTTCTCCGGGGCGGAGCCAAGCCGTTTCAGTTACTGCATTGTTTCCCAATCAGAAAAGCTTTGATTGTTTTATTAAGTAACTGCTGTTTTTTGTAGGAAAATAAGAAAAAAAAAAAAGATGCAGACAAACAAACAAATGGAGAATCACAACTACTGCAATGATACTGTCACAATGTGTTGCTTTTATTGTATTTTTATGATTTTCTTTTCTTCTTTTTTTTTCTTTTTTTTTTAAAGCTGTGTCAGGTATAACATTTCTGTTAAAACACAAAATAGCATCTTGTGCCAAATAAAAACAAAAACAGTATTCTATAAATTTATACTGTACAATTGTTATTATCTGTTGAACAAAATGTTTGTAATTGTTGCATTTTGTAGGTTTTGTATGGTATTCTGTATTTAGTGAACTGCAGTTTTGGAACACAGGATTCTGTTTTTTTGGTCAACTTTAAAAGGCAAGAATTAAATTTACAATTTATTGTGTGCAAGCATTTATGTGGTGTCTGGTTAATTGTGTAATTTTTGTGTGTATTATTGTGGTTTTAATTAGAGTCTGATGGATAAAGTTTGACTTATATTACCTTATTGCAGATATATTATATCGATGTATTTGTTCGCCCATAAGTAACAAAAATATTCAGCTCAGAACTACCGAGAATAATTTTTCATAGAAACAGTGTTGTCATCGCATAGTTTGTCCACCAGAGACAAGTTTAATTTTTAATTGTAAAATGTCCCAGTTCACACATACATGTATAATATGCAAAACTATTTTATAAAAACAAGTATCGGGGCGCCACGGTGGCTCTGAAAACATAATTTAAACAAAAAAAACTAACAAAAAAAACAAGTATCAAAAGGTTTGTGTTTATGTAAAATAAGGGAAAAAGGAGTTCCAAAATACTTAGTTACTTTCCACCACTGGTCAGGTTATATGGGGCACCGATTGTGAAGTGGTGCATAATACAATTAATAATTAATACAATTAAGAGCAAAATTTCACCACATTTAGCTCCAAATACTGTTTAAAAAATATATATTTACTTTTCTTTAAAAAAAAATAATAATATAATGCTTAAATCTAAACGTTATCTAAATGTTAAATTTAAACCTGAATGTTGAGTCTAAATGTTAATTGTAAAGGTACATTACAGTTTTTCTAATGCTAACGTGATCCATGATACCAAAATGCTCACAAATGAGAGAAGTTAGAAGTGTTTTACTTATCAACTATCCCGTTGAACTGCCTTGTGTTGTTGAGCGTATTGTATCTAAATAGAAGGGCTGTAAGTATATACAGTAAGAAGACACAGTATGTGCAGCCTGATTTCACCGCCTTTCACTTAACTTTTCACTGTAGGTGATGTCCATGGTGACAGAAAACAAGAGTGTGCAGCAATACTAGCAGATGAGGCTGTACTTGGGCCGAGTGCAGCTTTGAGCTAACAACTACTGTCATAATACTAGGTATTTGATCATAATCAAACGTACTGGAATAATAGATTTTGAGCTGATAACAGCACTACATGAAAAGTGGGGATCTGGAATTTTTGTTCCAACTTGGTGGCGATCCTCCCAATAGTTTGAGACATTTCACTAGGAACCAAAAATGTCAACCTCATTGTGGCGCTAGTGGTTAAGTCAGGGGATCACCAAAGTCAGCAGGATTCGTCCTCTGGGAACCATCAGTGTCTATACAAAATTTCAGAATAATCATTCCAGTAGTTGTTGAGTTATGGATTGGTCAACACTGCCTTCTCCAAACACTGTGAAAGCTTTGACAGACCCACACCATCCAAACTAGTCCTGTAATTTTCAGAGTAGTAAAATGAAGACTTTTGCCAGTTCAGCTCAATAAAATGAGATCACTGTGACCTGTCCCGCTTTGATCCGTCATTACAGAAAGGAACAGAGTGAAACCGCATGTTTTAAACTGAAAATTGATAGAGATCACAGAGATACATGCCAATAGACAGTTCAGCCAGAAACTATGATCTGTCAACCTCAACCATGAGACTCAGTACAGTGTCACTTATTCCTAATAAGCTGCTATTTCCAGCAGAACAGGCTCCAGGAAGTTAATGTGAACATCAGGAAGAATCCTGTAAAAGTTAACATGACTGTACTTGCTAAATCCATCATGTCATAAACTAGGAGTGCATGTATCAACTTATACATTTCCACACATGGATTTTGTGTGTAGTCTGCTGGTTATTGCTGGCTGCCGTTGACGTAAACCATTTCTAAATGACAGTCTTGGCATTTACGAGCGTTATGGTTCGAAATTTGAAGAAAAAGCCCAGAATTGCATCATTCTTAAGACCAAACTATTACTGAGCAGCTTTATATATTCCTGCCTAGGTATAAGCCATTACTAACATTTGGATTGCCAGGATGCAAAACAAAACTCTTTGACTGACTGGAATACATGTCCAATTAGATCCATTCATTAACACATCAGTCAGCATTTAGAAATGGATACCAACATTTAAAACTGCATTAGTACTGCATGTGTTTTTAATTGTTTATAAGCATAAGTAAATACTCTGCCACTAATAAAACCATTAATTACAACTTATAAATCTGTCATGGAGGGTGCCTTAACTCAACAAATCTGACCTTTGATGCAGCAGAAACTGTTGATTAAAACTGCAAACAAACTGATGTTAGACGTAAAATAAAGAGACAAGTGACTGCATATAAAACTATATTTATTGAATCATTTAAAAGACTGTACATCACAGTGCATGAAGCGTATGAATGATGGAGACGTTGTCAGTGACTCAGGTGTAAACACAGGCAGTGAGCAGGAACAGAGCAGTTAGACCGTTAAGCTCTGATGGTTTGCAGTAGCCTCAGACAAGGATTGTGTAAATGGACCATTTGGGCTTTCTAAGTCCCTAACTGTCATAAATACGACTGACTACAGTCTCGTCAGAGAGAGATAAAGCAATAAAAATTCGCACAAAGGAAGCTAAACAGTTTAACAGCATCCTGGAGACTTGCAGTCTTCTTCCATAATGGTGCCTTGTCTAATTATAGATCCTGAGACATCAGCATGTAATCACAACCGTTATTTCACTGGCACCAATTGGAGTAAAAATATGACCAATCAATAAAAAAGATGGACAACAAATAAAAATTAGACAAAGTTCACTTTGACTAAATCGAGGGACCAGAACTACTTTCAAGACACGTCTAGAAATAATTATATACATACAGAACAATAGGCCTTGAACAATATTACCTTGAACTGCTGAGTGGCAGCAAAAGATAAACTTGCTCTGAAGCATCTGATCAAGTCGTTTAAAGACTTCCACCACTAGAAGACGTAGCAGGAAGAACGGCTGAGGCCACAGAGGAACCAAATAGCAGTCCCTGCTGTTAATCCAATAAGGCCACTGTGTACTGTTCTGTCTACTTCCTGTGAAACCACAGCATGCTGCTGGATGGATGCTTTGTGGTGATCTCATCTCAGTCAATTCTCATGAGCTAGTGAAGACTTGCAAAGGTAGTTCGAAAGATTTTTCCCACCTAACAACAAATCCACAATGAGTTCCTAGTGCAAGAACTCCTCCAGCAGGTTGTCTGTTAACAGGTACCACAGCAGGTGCGGTGGATGTGGATTTTGGCCAATGATCCATTCAGGGCAACAAACCCTACTGAGAATCTTATGTGGACGTCAATAAAGACGTCGCTGGCGTCTAATACTGCTAACAATACTCACAATTTTTACATGTGGCGAGGCTAAAGCTTCACCCACCACTGATCACCTCTGTCTGACAATATGATAACTATGAATACAGCGCTGTGGCTAACAACCGTCAGATCTCTGACAGAATCACACGCAAGGTTTCTGCTGAGCTCTCGATGGCCAGGATGAAGGTGTCCTCATTGGAGAAATGCTGGATGATCTTGTCATCCATGTTCACCAGGACCCTGAGGAAGACAATATACAGTGACGAGTTAATCTGATTATTTTAGCCATACTAATGAATGTTCACATTAATGGCTCCCAGACGATGTACCCTAAATATTTTGGTGATCCCCTGATTATTTAATAGCGATGCCATTAGATTGACATTGGTGGTTTTAATTGAAATGTCTTTACAACAATGCACACAATAACACAATTGCCATGAAGTTTGGTAAACTGGATGAATTTTAATAAGTATTGTCCTTTTTGCTGTGAACGACCAACTTGACATCTGCTGAAATTTGTATTTTATGCTAATTACCTAATGTTAGCATGATAACACACTAAGATACAGAACATGGTAAAGATTATCTGATAAACATCAGCATGTTAGTATTGTTACTGTTAGCATGTTAGCATAGCGAGCATGACTACTGACTGTTACTGTTGTTTCTATGGAGCTTGACTCACCCTTTTTTGCTTTTTTGGTAAACCTTGGTCACCTTGTCAACAGGCAACGCATATTTCTCTGAAATCTGTGAAGAAACCGTGTATTTTAAACATGTTGAAGCATCCTGAGGTCACAGCTAAGTGTAACTATTTAGTAAAAGGTTAGTTTTCTAAGATAAACTAATCCTGTTTAGCACAATGGATCCAATGTGTTTTCTATTTCAGCATATTATAGTTAAAACCAAATTACAATCTGACTTTCAATACTCACTGCCTCCATCAGTGCTTTGAGGGTTGGGGTGTGCAGCATTAAGGCATCAAACACTTCATCACACTCCTTCCTCACGTATAGAAGAACTAATGAAGCGTGGAATAAACAAGACAAAAAACATCAATCAATCACTTCTATAAAGTGCTTTACAAGGAGAAGAACCTGACACAGACTTGCAGTGCCGCTCAATATTTTACACAAATACAAGGGAAAAGAATGAAACATGACATTTACAAACCTCTCCTTTCCTCGTCTACTTTGACCTTCTTGGACTGAGGTGGACAGGTATCTTCCTCAGCAGCACATGACATCCTCTTCACCAGAACACTCCTGACACCCATAAACATACACACACCATTTAAAGCAAGACTATGGCTGTAGTCGAAAAGTCTTTTTCACTTGAGAAGGTTCCTAACTGAGTGAAATGACCCAGAAGTAATTAAGCGGCAGGCATGATAAGAGCCGGTCGAATTCTCCAAATGATGATGAAAGGAGCTTTAATGCTTCCTATCTTATCTCCTTAAGCATAGGATACACTGGACCTTCCTTTATGAAAGGAAAGGAGAAAATGGCGTCCCACAATTCTTTGTCGCTCCAACATTTAAAGTCATGCCCCATTACAGATTGTAGCAGTCCCACATACATGTAGAAACAGTAGAGAACCTGTTCTGTGTTTGTGATGAGATCCAATACTAATGGATGATTGGCTGAGCTCCAAATCGACAAATTAAAATTTCCTCTCTCTCACATCTATCCAGTTAGGAATCATCTTCAAGAACAAGCAACAACAATATCATCATCGTCACAAAATACAATACACACAAATGGCGTTTCACTCCTTGTATATACTACTTGTGTCTTCCTTTCATGTAATATTATTTCCACATTTCAATCTTGTTTTGTTTTGGTTTTTATTTTCAACAATATCTATTTCTGTTGGGCTCTGAGTCCGAGTGGTTAAGGACACAGCTCATGTACAGAAAAACAACGCCTGTCAATCGCTCAGGAAACAAACACTTCATCATCATGTAAACCAGCAATTACCATGTCCACTCATGTCAAGTTCAGTTTAGCATTCAGCTAATGTGACTGACATAAAACAGCAGTGTGCTAAAATGTAGATGGGCGGAGCTGGTCTCTTCACTTCTGCTATGACGTCTGTACTGAGAATACTGAGCTTCTTCTTATAGCTACCTGAAGATCCATAGCTAGTGGTGTGTGACACAGTGCTGTTACACACCTCTCGCAGGAGATCGTATCCGCTCAACCCAGGGAACATAGTGCAAGAACATGCGTTTGGGGTGTGGTGTGGGAATGAAAGAGGCGCCATTCTCCATATTACAAGTCAGTGTCCTGTTGTTTTGCATAATGTTGCTTTAAATGATCTGAATTCCTGCTTTAGTGTTTTTTCCTCAGATGTGAAATGGAGAAAATGTATCATCACCATCACATTTCACAATCTGTTTTACCATGACACACACACGGACACTATTTCACCATGGAAAGATCATGAAATATGCACCACTTCCAGTTGTTGCTCAGGGTGTAGTGAGGTACAAGACATGAGCATTTAGAGCAAATCAGTGGTGTGAAAATAATAGTGTGATACTCACCCCTCTCTGTCAACCTCCTCAGTGTTAAAAGCAAACACCTGCAAATAGAGTAAAAACCCATAATGAGTCATGCTGCTAGACTGGACCGGGACTTTTCCTGTGTGTGTCTAAGTGTGTATGTGTATGTATGTGTGTGTGTGTGTGTGTGTATGTGTGTGTGTGTGTGTGTGTGTGTCAGAGACAGAGAGGCATCCCTCACCTGCCCTGCTCTCTGCAGGTTTCCAAAGTGGACGTCAGGGATGAAGAGGACAGGCTGGGAGTCCAGGTCTATCATGGTTTTGAACAGTGTGCTTTGAGCCCTCTTAATGGGAGAGGTTTGCCCCAAGCTGCCATTTTTCCCTAATCCAGAGAGAGTGTGAACTTGCATCTGTTGCCAGGCAACCACTTCAAGTACAGATATGATATGGTTTGATTATATTTTCCTGGTTTTTTAGACTTCTGCTGTCCTCTCCACTCCATTCAATCTCATGATTTCCTGGAAAGTGTTTTGTAACCTCATTTCATATCAAGCTCACTAACATTATTTATGTACATAATCAAAATAAATATAATCATTTTCATTATTTAGCCAAAATGAAGAAGAGAGAAAAAAACATTTTTACCTTTCATCCTCTTTCTGAGATGTTTCTTCTCCTCATCACGAAGCTTCCTCTCAGCACCCTGCAAAAAACACAAGAGGGTTGATGGGACAGAAAGTACAAGATATACTTAGAGAAAGTTAAAGCAAAGTCTGAATGACTTGCTTATCTTTAACCAGACCAGACAGCTGACTGTGCTGGCATCCTTCCTCACCTTGTCGCAGAAGACCTTGATCTGAGAATAGGCCCTGTGGATGGGTCTGCTGTTGCAACTGTTGTAGCTGTAGGTGTCAATCTGGATTATCAGAGGCATCCCCTTCACACCCTTCTGCGAGGAGAAGTCTGTGCTCAGACAGTTCACTGAGATAAAGACCTAGGAAACAACAAGACCAGGTCAAAACCTAGTAACAAACTGCTGCTCTACCACACACTGAACAGAGGAGACACAGAGAGGTGTGCCTAGGAAATGCATCACCTTAATCCACTGTTATGGCTAAAGCAGTAATTAGTGAATTAAAGATAATAATTAAGGTATTACTCTATTTGAACATGAAAACCTATTATTTGCCTGTCATCATCTGAAACTTGGTTAGTTTTACAGCCACTCTGGCTCAGATCTGATCTGAGATCTGATCTGACTTAGCTGTGAGATTTTTGTTTGCTAGTGAATCTCGACCTGACCCAAACTGTGCAGTAATGAGTGACACAGGATCACAGCGTCATGACTCACAGCAGCAGCAGCCGCTCAGAGACCAGATGCAAAACTCAGCCATGCAAATGTATCCGACTCTACCACCTCTCAGCTCATTTCTCCCTTATGTTAAATGTTTGATATGCTTACAAATAAGCTTCAAATTTGTGAAAACAAACTTGTGAATGATACTGATTAGAAGAAAGTGTCATTTCTGTAATGAAACTGTGGTTTAATATTTTTCTAGACTGCTCAGTTTTTGGAAACACAAGGTCTCTGCTACATAATCTGTAAATAATGTAGCAGGGCAGAGCTGCAGATCTGCTGCCCTGCTGAGTGGCTGAATCTTTCATACGCTTGTAAGAGAAAAACAGAATTCACAAAATCTCACCCAAATCGCAGCACAATCATTTAACTATTTAAAACTGTTTAAATCAAGTGCTCGCTGTAAACAACTACATATGGTTATCCTCACACATTTAATCACATGATGGCAAAGATTCCCATGGATTAATGATGACATCTGTTTAATGCCGACACAACCTTAACCAACATGAACTACGGATGAAGTTTCCAGTTAAACAGGACCAACAGCCTGAGTAACAGGTCGGCAGAGACACATAACGGTAGAGATTCCTCACGATGGCTCAACAGCGATTTTCCCACTACACAGAATCAATAGCATCGTGCCTGAACCTGCAGACGTGAGGGCTGATTGCTGAAAAGGCCTGAAGCACAAATGAGCCTCCTACACACCTCCACAAATTCACACCTCCACAGACCCAAGCCATTTAAATCTCTCCAGAAGTGGTGAACACATTGCTGCTAGCATCTGGGCATGTGTGTGTGTGTGTGTGTGTGTGTGTGTGTGTGTGTGTGTGTGTGTGTGTGTGTGTGTGTGTGTGTGTGTGTGGGAGGCTTGTTGTGTTTGTTCTTACTGGATGTATGAGCATTCAAATACCTTCCTAAAAAATGAAAAGTTCATGAGGCCACTGAAAGTGGCTGTTTAGTGCCGTCCACTGGACCAGGCACAAACAAACAAACACAAAGCAGTGACATACTGCAGGAAGCAGCTCATCTCCCCTACCAATATATTTCACACCCCAGTAAAATGAGAATGATGACTGTTGCCTGGCAACAGCAGAACCATGCTAGAACAAAAAAAAAAAAAAAAAAAAAACTTACCATTTGGAACAAAAATCTCAGGTTTGTATGTCAGAGTCTGATTGGACACCCAACTACATATGTTTGGAAACCAAAATGTCTCGGTGGCACAACACAGAAAGAGGAGGGAAGAATTAGCACTGACATGGGAGCCCACATATTTCATAACGGAGGTGTTCTTTCTCAACCACTTCCACCTTATTTCCAGTAGGATTTGGCCTGTGTGGAGGATTATAACTACAGTCAGTGTGCCGCAAATAATCAAACCACTCTACTCCTCCCTCCCCTCCATCTCCGTGCCTCATTACGCTCCACCCAGCCCTTCATGTACGCCATCTAAGCTAATGCAGGAATCTGGAGCTCACTCACCTGAGAGTCAGCTATAGCGACATCTTCCATCAGCTAATACTAGCTAGAAGCAATGTGGTGCAGACCCTGTCCATGAGGTCTTCAACTCCCACCTCTGGAAGAATTCCCAGCTCCACTTTTGCCCATCAATCTACATTCAGTAACCCATTTAGTGATTCAGATTATCTACAGACTCTAATTTTTACATCAAGATCCATAAATGATTTCCTCAGAAATTGGCTAAAAAAGCCCTATCTTGCAATGTGAAGGAAAATGCTTTTTAAAAAATAAATATATAAATTCCTGGATCTGCCCCTTTAACCAGATCCGCAGAAAAATGAAACGCCTTCTTCCCTGGTTCATCCCTCCACCCAGTTTCGTGCAAATTGGTTTAGTACTCTTTGCTAACCCTGCTGACAAATAAACAAACAAACTCAGACACGGGTGAGAAGGTAACCTCCCTGGTGGAGGTAGCAATTGCAGTGGAGTAAAGGTGTTGGCCAAACAGTAAATATTTATCGGCAAATCCACAAATCTGGAAATAGCTCTCCTTCAATGAGGCTCTTTTGGGAGTTCTCATTAAATCTGAGCTGAAGCCACAATGTCTTCAGCCCAAAACAGCCCGGGGGG